>NC_056733.1:1316842368-1316879868 GCF_019279795.1 Protopterus annectens
ATTGATGACAGATAGTAGCCATGGTGTGATTGCAGTGGGCTTCGGAGGACATGGCACCCTGTCCAACAGTACAATAGGCACATAACTGTTGAGAATGTGCCTTCACTATGTTCCCCACAGGATGCCTGCAACATATGAGGTGCCATCAAATGTGATCCACAAATGACATACAATGCCTTACACACATGCCCTATATGGACAGATGCCACTGACACCAGGGAATACCTGTATCATGCTATCAATGCAGGTGCAGAGTCAACCTGTTGTCTATTAGCAGGTCCTGCCACACCAGGCCAGTATTGGCATATCTGATGATAACAGTCTGTGTACACAACATGTGCCAACCAAACCAGGTACACTTGTACATGTCACTGTACATTACTGTGGGATGTGCACATCCCAGGGAATTTCCATGTCAAGGACTATCAAACACATACATGGCATGCATTGCAAAGCAATGGCCAAACACAATGGTAACCAGGATGACAGGATGGTTCATACAATACCCATCTGTGTGGGACATTGCAGACACTACACCCCTGAACCACACTGCACACTATTGTCGGGTGGTGTGATGCCAAGGATTACCCTTCACCCAGCCTTGTACAGCCATCTTGCACAGCCAACCACTACACACCCATGAAGCAATGCACACATGCATGTCAGTACTGGCACCTTGTGTCTGCATGTGGGGTATAATGCTCCCAACCACAGTCACACCCAGTATAATGCCCATTGGCATACTGACTGATGTCAGACACATTCACATGCCCTAGCACATAGAACCTCAGGATATCCCCTGTGGTGCAAGTAGTATCTGTGCATTACTGCAGTGTGGCAAACTAAGTAGTTACGAAGTGTATTTGTGAGCCTGGCAAAGTGTGGCAATGTGTCTGATTCTCTTAGAGAGTGTGGTTGTGTTGACAATGACATCTGTTCATGTGGACAGCCATGTGTGCTACACCTAATGCATGTCTACTATATCTCTGTTGCAAATGTCACTCACCAGCACACATATATGTTCTTACAGCACACCAACATGTGAGTTATTTGGCACATGGAGTAACTGCATGCACTTGTAATAGTAATGGCTAGTCAGGCAGTGGTTTGAATCTCTGTACTGGTAGGTGTGTGACAGATGATGCTTAGGTTTTAGTCTCCAAGCCCTTCTCTGATGTACTTTGCCTCTGTCTGTCCCTCCCTGACACTCTCTGGTGGATGTGGAGTTGTACACCTGCTCAGCAGCAGCGTGTGTTTTGTAAGTGATGGTCATAATCAGATGATGGCCTCTGCACCTATTGCAGTCCTCCTCTAGCTGATTGCATGTGGAACAGCTGTGGTGATGTTCACATAGCCAATCACATGGAAACACAGTGCAATATCTAGGAACATCATGTTGGTGTTTGCCCATGACAGTCACTGTGAGTGGAACCTGGATCTGGTGTTTAGTAAAGAGCATCACAGATGATATATGAATATTCCTCAAACAACATACACAGTGGAAAATAGCCTAAAGACAGGAAGGTGATGTGCCAGACATGACTACAGCATGTAAGTGTAGCTATGCTTCATTGAGACTACTGCCAATTTAAGAAGTTGTGTGTGGGAATGGCTAGTCTGCATGTTTTAAAACTGACAAGACAGTGCTCTGTTTGTGAGGGAACCCCCATCTGTGGGGCCATCTGTGGACTGGTCAGTGTGTGGAACCATTTGTTTTTTTGTGTTACTCACTGAACACACATCTGTGAACTGCAGAAGCATAGTGTGAGGACTGCAGTCAGTACATAGTGATAGTGATGAGAGTTACTGCCATTGCATCCTTGATTGGACATATGTCACATGAAAAAGTGGTATGACAGTCACTGCCTGAGGTTCTCACAGTGACATGCCAATAATGGGCCACTGTTCATAGCTGCAGTCACAAGTCTTCTACGCTTTGTACAGATGTCATGCAGTATATATGCCTGTGTTGTGCTCCCTCTGCAAATGTATGCCATCTGTTGTGTTGGGTTGATGGTCATATCTATGGATGCTGTTATAAGTAATCCTGAATGCTGTTGACCATTACTAAGCCATATCTGTGTTAAAACTGCAACATCATAGGCTGTATGGGATTAGAGGTCCCAGCGGAACCTCCTGTCCCAATTCAGCTGGCCATGGCACCGGTCACCAGCATGTCAGGGGCCCAGTCTTGGACCTCCACCTCTGTTGGCACTGCACCACCTTCTGGTGAAACCGCCACTGAGGATGAAGCTTGTCCTCCCTGGGAGCAGGTCCAGACTGGAATTTGTCAGCCATCGTACAGTCCCAAATGTGGTGCATAGGGGGCTCAATAAGTGGTTTTGAGGCCAGATATGCCAACTTGAGGGCAGAGTGTCACATTTAGAGGGTGAGCCTGCCCCTCCTAGACAGCCCCCAGCACAACCACCTTTGCGGCTATTTTGGTGCAGTGGTGGCTGCCCATGGGTGGGACCTCTGTCCCACTGTTTCCATCTGGGGGCTCATGGGTTTGTGACTGTGAAACACCCCTCCCCATCCAAGGTGTATCCCGTCACATGTGTCATATACCAACCCTGTATGCTGTCTTGTCTGTCATCCTACCCAACCTATCCTCCATGAGCATACCTACTCTCCTTCCCCAACATCCCACTCTCACCTTATGGAAACAAAAGGCCAATCTGTCCCTAGAACAACATTTGTCCCATACATAGCTGTCCACTTCACACACGTGTCCACTGGACACATGTAACCTTTTTAATTTGCATCACAGCATACTACTGTTGTCCTCACCCCTCTCTCTCAGGCACACAATCCTGGTATGCACATGCCTCCTAAAGGTTCCAGGTACACATGATGAAGATGACCCCGTTGTACACATGACACTACCGGTCCCTCTATGGTTACCGCATTTCCCTTTTTCATGATGATGATGTTGCACACAGCACCTTGCAAGAGTACTGTTCTCACATAATGATTGGACAGGAACTGTTGTGTTAATGTGAATAAAATGCACAGAGTAATGTATTTGGCCAATGTACAAATGTTTGCGTGTATTAATGTCACATGTCTGTCTGAGGGAGTCTTGATGTTACATAGGACAACACCACTACATAATACAGGAGTTGCTAGTTTTTCCCTTTTCATTCCTTTTTAATGCTTTGTTGTCACATGGGATGTTCTTGATATATATATATATATATATATATATATATATATATATATATATAGATATATATATGTATGTATCTATATCTGGACATAAACACACACACATACATCTACATGATGGAATACATTTCCTATATTGTTGAATGACTGTGCTGGATGATATGTTTGTGATAACATCTGAAGTCTGTATATCTGCCATGGCTTAGTGGTAAATCACATTGGCTGTGGTGTGCAGGGTCCTGGTTTTGAGCCTTGCAGAGGCCATTTATTTTGTTGCTGGGCAGAACAAGGCCATTGGATATGGAGTGATTAAGGCACTTTTAAGGAGTTGGGAGTGGGTGTGCATGGGTTTGCGTGACGGTAAGCAGTTGTTACTTTTCGTTAAAGTTCCTTACACTCATTTACCTTCTTGATTGCTTAACCTGTGTAGGCAGTGCTTACCCCTGTGCAAAGAGGCTGAAACCCGCTCACTGCTGCTTAAAAGTGCTTACTCTCTCTTACCCCTGTGCTAATTTCTTTAAAAGGAAAGAAAAAAGGGTTGATAAAAAAGTGGTGAAAAAGGGGCACAAAGAGGGAAAGACAGTAGGGAAAAGAGCTAGGAATGTGCAGGAAGGGTGGAGGGAAGGTCCATAGCTGTCCATTTCTTCTACAGCAACGGCTGTGCATATGCAACAAATTTGGCGGGACATTTGGACACTCACAACCCTGAGAGAGGAGTGAGGTCAACAATATTATGTTGTGATACCAATTAGAAACGTTTACATGTGTCCAGTTGACATGTGTGCGAAATGGACAGCTGTGTATGGGACGTGCTTTTTTTGCGAGAACAGATTACCCTTCTTTTCTTTCATGTTTAGGTGAGAGTAGGCTGTTGGGGAAGGAGAGTAGGTATGATCAGGGAGGATAGGTTGGGTAGGATGACAGACAAGACAAGACAAACAAGATGCATACAGGGGAGGTAAAGGACACATGTGGGGGTAAAACACCTTGGCCGGGGAGGGGTGTTTGGAAGTCACAAGCCCATGAGCCCACCAATGGATACAGTGGGACTGAGGTCCCCACCCATGGGCAGTCACCAATGCACCTTCACAGCCCAGAAGGTGGCTGTGCTGGGCCCTGTGTAGGAGGGGCAGGCTCACCCTCTAGTTGCGTCACTCGGCCCTCAAGCTGGCATAGGTGGTCTTGAATCTCCCTGTTGAGCTCCCTACGCACCACAGCCCAGATGGTACCTGGGGGAGTTTGAGCCCCATCCCCTGTGGCGGTTCCACCCGAAGGTGGTGCCGGGCCAACGAACAAGGAAGTCCCAGGCTGGGCCCCAGATGTGCTGGTGCTTGGTGCCATGGCCAGCTGAGGAGGGAAAGGTGGGTCCGCTGGACCGGCCTTCCCATACGAGCTATGTTGTAGTATGTTTAAGGCAGATATGAGTTAGTAATAGCCAACAGCATTCATGATTAGTTATAACAGCATGCATAGGTATTCCTATTACCCAGGGCACCAGATATAACATAGTTGCAGAGCAGGCAGAACACATGCATATATGGGTAAGCAGTGGCCATTACAACTACATGCAAGTTTTATTAATGGCAACAGGCCACCAATATGGGTGTATTTTAACATGGCACATGCATAGGAACAGATGTGAATATTTATAAACCAATAGGACATATGTTCCAACAAAGGTTAGGAGTGTAGACATACCAAATGAGTTGTGCAAAATGGTTATGTTTGCACATATGATAGGGGTGAGAGAGAGAGACTTCAATTAACAACTAATACAGCCTCGTAGTTTTCACAACATCCATAGTCACTGCAGTGGTCTGTCCCTTACATGTATTATTACACTACCCAATGGCATTATATTGTACAATGGTATGTTTGTAGATTAGTATGTACGGGAGCTGTGTCTTATGTACAGGCTTGACAAGATGCAGATGTTAATGCAACATGTTTTAAGACTGCTCTCATACACTTTGGGTGAGATGCTGGGATGACAGGTATGTTTGCATGTACTTTCTCTGACTATGTACAAGTCTGACTATCAGTTATATGTCATTAACAGCTGCCTACATTTCTTGGATCTTCACACTAATTTGTCAGGGGAACAGGGCAAAAGGCAGATGATGTGGGCCATTTATCTGGACATACTGGGCAGATTGGAACAGTTGAGAGGTATTAATATGCATACCACTCTCTATTTAAGCATTCTAGCAAAATCTGTACAGTTGTTAAGTGTAAATATGCATACAGCTTTCTCTCTGAATGTTCTACTAGACTGTGTGCAGTTGTGTGGAATGATTATGCGTACAACTTACTAGCGGTCTTGGGATCCAAAGCTCTGCTGTGTGTGACAAAAGCATTACAGTTAAGATCACTGTACACTATGCTATCAGGCAATTGTGAGGCTTTGCAATGTATTTTGTGTAATATGACTGACCTGTTTGCACTTCTGACATTGTCATACAGCACTTCATACACATTGTATCTGTATACCACAGTAGGGGTAACACTGCTTACTACAACAGTACTATTTAATAACTGCAACAGTGCAACACCATATGACTGCAGAGGAAACAGAAGCAATGCAGGGGTTACACCTTTATTCATAGTATATTACACTATTCTGTATACTGGTACAACACTTTTTCAGGCTCTTACATTTATTTGTATGACAGTACGTGCAGGCTATTTTCTAACTTGCCTCGAAATGCATCCTTTGCAGCCTAGTATCATAGGCTTGCTGGTTTGCAGCACGCTCATCTGCAGCTGTCAGGGAAGTGCAGTGATATTTAGCCATACCTATCTATAGTATACACAAGCTAGGCAATTATTAACTATGTAGTGGAAGGAGTACTTAGTTCTGGGGCATTCTGCATCTGCCTTGCTTTCTGGATCCACTGTTCCAGGACATCCCCCCTCCACAGCTTCATGGCTGCATGGTGGTGCCTGACCTGCTCACCAGTCCGGGGGATACCTTTGGCACTAGTGAGGTTACGAGCAAGACTGTCCCAGGCCTCCATTTTGTACTGCGAGCCTGGTACTGGCCCTGCAGTAGTCTCCTGTCATGATGCTTTACCAGGAGCCATACCATGAATTTGTACTCCTGGATGCCCCCAGTGCTGCACTCTAAAGTGAGTGCCTTCTCCCACTCCAGCCATTCTGCCTGCAGGGGGATGCTACAACCAGTTATGAGCCGTATTCCTGCCTCTTCAGTTTACGCAGGGCCAGATTCCTGCACTTTTCTGTAATTGGCCAGTTTTGAAAAGGCTAAGCTATGGGCACACATGCTTACTTCAGGTTGGCACTGCTTAAAGAGGCATATTGTATTGGCTTCCCTACATATTGCTTACAATGACTTAGTTGGGCTGTGCGGAGGTTAGCATTGCTTATTGGTTATCCAGCAATGTATTTGACTTTTGTCAATGATGTCTTACTCATTACAGGCTATATATGTGTCTAGTATCCATCATTCATGTGTACATACACTGTATGGGGTCCTGGGGACTTCTGAACCTTATTACAGTGACACCTCAACTCTATATTTACTGCAGTACTCCAATTCACATATTTATGGTCTGTGGTAGGTTATAGAACATTACACTGTACATAGATTCAGTTCACATATTTGATTTATTTCCCTGTTATAAGGATTAGTTTGCTGATACCTCCTTTATATGTATTGCTATCATGGTATAGTGGTTTGCTACTATGACTGTTATGTACAGGGTTCTGCGTTCTAGCCTTGCAGAGGCTGGTTCTTTTGTTGATGGCTATAACACAAGCTACTGGGTACAGAGTGATTAAGGCACCTTAAAGCAGTTGTGAGCGGGTGTGCGAGGGTTTGCACAGAGCTAAGCAATGCTAACCTCTGGTTACAGTTTCTTACACTCAGCCTCTACATTGCTTCACCAGTGTGATACTCACATACTAGCGGCCAAACAGGCTTACACCCGCTTGCTCCCACACTTGCAAATGCACTGCATTTGTTGTTTGCATCTGACACTCACACCCCTGGGTGGGAGTGAGGACTACACTATTACCTTGTGATGCCTATTACATCGGATTACATGCCTATAGTATCGGGAATGGCTGCCCATTAGGCGTAAGCGTGCCGTTCGACTGTATGGAATCCGCGGCCTGTCCATAGTTTGATTCATACTATTGTTGTGTTCCTCTTACAATCTGCACCTGTGTGGCTAATACATGGGAATTAACACCATTCAGTACAAACAAGTAATTGGGTTTTGGAACCCACATCCTTCAGCCAAGTCATGCTACTGCATACCTATTATTCTATCATCTTTTCTAAGGTTGTAAGTGGAATATGTGCTTTCTGTCCCTATCAGACCTCTCAAACGATTGGGGACAATATCAACTGAATCAGGGACAAGTCATGACAACATCAGGGACAATCAGGGACACATTTAAAATATTAGTGCTATTAACTTAACATATTGACAGACTCAGAGAATATGAATTAATACACATTTTCTGAGGTAAATGAAGTTTATAACTCTTAATTGTTGTCATTATTCATTACGTGTAATTCACCACCTTTCCTACAAAAGTCACTAGTTTTAGGAGGGATTAAGTGGGACAGAGTTTGAATTTGAGTCAAAATCAGGGATGTCCCTGCAAATCAGGGACAGCTGAGAGGTATGGTCCCTATTTGTTCCTCCAATGGTTTATGTCCTGTCCAGTGGATTTGCTCTTAGGGGTTGAGAGTTATGGGTGTAAGCTATGCCCATTTCGGAATATTACTTACATCCCTGGGGTGGTACTAATACAACTGCTCCAGCCAACACCTGCATTCTAGACCCATAATTGCATACACATAGTTCCCCCACCTGCCCCTCCTCTACAGCACTCATCCTTACTGTGGGTGCAGGTGGGGTATAAACACACCACTACACACTGCCCACTCTCCGCATGTCGGGACACATGTCGTACGCTGTGTCGATCCATGGGTTATCAGGCTTGCACAACCTACTGACTCGTGTACGTATACAGCCCGGTTTGATGAATCATTACAGGGAATGACTCCAATGATCAGTAATTCTTGGGGTATCCCACAAGGGACATTGATGTCTTTATTTCAAGATTAGACCTGGCAGGTCTCTCCCACTGGTAGTATCTTGCCAGTGGTTTGGGAAGCAGTGGTGCGTTTACTTTTATTGTGTATCTGTATGTCTCATCGGCCTAGCTGGGGGTGGGTGGGTTGATGCCATGTGTTACACATTTGTTGATTGGACCCCTCACCCCCATATGCATGGCCTGAACATATATCTATATATATATATATATATATATATATATATATATATATATATATATATATATATAAAACTACATTTGTGTCTATGGGTGTCTGCATATGTATATATCTATATGTGGATATGTATATGTGTATGTATTCTGTCTCTGTATGTATACATTTGTACTATGGAGAGGTATATCTCTATGTTGCTATGGGAAGATATACACACACATACCTCTAAATATATACATCTACATCTTGTTATTCCACTCCTTGCCATTTTCATTACACTTTGTTGCAGTGGGACTCGTAGCGGGTGTGGCTGCTCGTTGGGTGACGACTCTGCCCAATGAACACTTTTGCTTACATCCCTGGGGTTGTTCATATAGACCCACATCAGCCAACACCTGCACACCTAGACCCATAACTAGCTACCCATAGTTCCCCCACCCGCACCTCCTCTACAGCACCCATCTTTACTCTGAGTCATGGTCAGGTCTGAAAACACCACTACACGCTGCCTACTCTCCACTTCATGGGACCCATGTCATACATTGTCTCGACCCATGGGTCATCAGGCTTTCCCACCCTTGTATTCCGGGTATGTACACACCCCGGCCAAAATGGTTGGCTTATCACCTTCCTTTGGTTATATGTCAATTATTTTGGGGGCATCCCGCAAGGGATGTTCCTGTCTGTGTTCAAAGATTAGATTTCATGGGTGCACTGTGTACTCCCCCCCCCGGTTGTATCCTGCCTATGGCCTAGGAAGCAGTGGGCTATTTACATTGTTTGCTGGTTTGTGTGTATGTTTCCGGTGTCTGGCTGGGGGGGGGGGTTGGAAGGTCATGTTATGTGTTTCATGTTTCTTGCTTAGACCCCTCACTTCCATTGGCATAGCCTGTGAATATATGTCATTCTTGTGTGCTATTTCCTATCATAGCTGCATAGCTGTGTATATCTATGCACACACACACACACACACACACACACATGCACATATATATATATATATATATATATATATATATACATATATATATAAATGTATATATATATATATATATATATATATATATATATATATATATATATATATATATATATATATATATATATATATATATATATATATATATATATATATATATATATATATATATATATATATATATATTTTTTTTTTTTTAATTTTTATTTTATTTATTTTACATTTGTTGACCGGGCTAGTCTAACTGGATATAAGTCCATTTTCAGTAGAGGCCCGGGGAGAAAGGCTCCAAGACAAAGAAGTATAGGTTACATAACAAAACAGGATATATAAGGTTGCACGCAATTTAACATTAAAGATGTTTAAAAGCATTTAACAGTGCATTGCTTAATAATATTTACAAAAATATAGAACAAGATAAAATCATAAGGTAGTTTGTAGCAGTTTCCTGGTTTACAAATTCCTGTATATGTTTGCATGAACATATTTATAGAGTATAACACAAGATATTTACATGAGGTAGACTAGTTATATCAGGCTAACAATTCTTACATAAAATTGCAGTAAAGAACATAAAATCAAAAGTCAGAGTAAAGTTGCAGAGAAAAAATGAGTCATAGAGGAGGTAGGTTAGTCAGGGTTGGTGCAAGGGCATAACCAGTGTGTTCTAAGGTATGTTCTGAGTTGTTGGCGTAGAGTAAGGAAGGAATTGAAGTAAGTTTACTAGGAAGAAGGTACCAGTTTTTCCCAGTAGTGTTAGAGAACAGAGAGTCACCTGCCATGTTGTTAGATTTACATATGCTGACTAGAAGTTTATTAGCTGAGTGTAAGGAATTTAGATTTTTATAAGGAGTTAAGAGGTTTGAGAGTCTAGGAGTGCTTTTAGGCTGGAAGAGGATCTTATGGTCAATGGTAAGTTGGTTAAAATGGAGCTGGTGTTGTAGTTCAAGCCATCCTAGCTGTTTTAGATTCTGACCGTGATGTCTTCTAAAGGGATTACCAGTGACAAATCTGGCAATGTTATTATAAGAGTTGGTTAGTGTAAGAAGATTATTTTTGACAGGGTGGTGTAAATTGGTGATGCATAGAGAAGTGTTGAGATTAGATGGGAGTGGGCAATAGTAGTTCTGGCTATTGGAGTGAGAAAGTATTTGATCCTGTATAAGGAGCCCATTTTTCTGTTAACTGTTTTTATAGTGCTATTAATATGGATGTCATAGTTAAGGTTACTGTCTATTCTACTTCCTAGGAGTTTGGTGGTGGAGTCAGGGGATATGATGGTATCATTATTAGAGATAACAGAGAAGTCCATAGTCATGGATTTAAGGGTAGGAGTAAAGAGAAGGAGCTTTGTTTTTTTAGGGTTCAAGAGGAGGCAACATTTTAAGAACCAAGTCTCTACCATGTTAAACACCTTCTGAGTTAGGGATTGTAGTTCAGATGAAGATTTAGCTGTGCAGATTAAAGTTGAATCATCTGCATATTGTATACAGGTTTCATGAGGAATTACTAAGCAGAGATCGTTGATAAATATAAAGAATAAGAGAGGGCCTAGAATGGAGCCGTGAGGAACACCCAGGGAGACTGATAGGTGAGATGATAGAGTATTCTGCCAGAGCACTGCCTGTTTCCTATTGTTGAGGTAGGAACTGATCCACTGTACAGCCAGAGTATCAAGGGAGAGTGATTTCAGGATATTTATAAGTAAAGGGTGGTTTACCATATCAAATGCTTTTGAGAGATCAATAAATAGAGCTGAAGAGAGATCATTGTTATTGCGGTTTGTGTTAATAGTGTTGGTGAAAGATAAGAGAGCAATAGTAGTACTGTGGAATGGCCTAAAGCCATGTTTATATATATTTATATATATATATATATATATATATATATATATATATATATATATATATATATATATATATATATATATATATATATATATATATATATATATATATATATATATGTATGTGTGTGTGTGTGTGTGTGTGTGTGTGTCTGTAAAGCAATGCATACCCCACGCAAATGCACTTACATACGCTTACTGGTGTTTATATATGCTTAAACCTGCTTACTAGTGCCTTATTCATTATGACACTGACACTTCACTCCAGTTCACCTTTAATTGTTATTTTGCAGGTTATACAGCACACAGATGTCGAAATATTTTCATATACAGATTACTGATGCAAAATGGTATGTGCTGCAGTGGGATTCGGAATGGGAATATCTGTTCGCTAGGCGGATGCTCTAACCAATACACTATTGTTTTGCTGCTTCATTTGCATATATACCCATATACCCATGACTCCTAGTTCCCCAAACACCCACCGCAACACTTCACTAATACTGCAGTCTTCCATTCTTCTGTTGGATTCGCAGTGTATCCACACCACTACATATTGGCCACTCCCTACTCCTGTAGACCCATCCCATCGGTTGACTCACTCCATGTATCCTCACAAATCCCAAACTTTTAGTCCACAAAGATTGGTGACATGAGTGACCAATAGGACACTATTCGCAATTTATGGGTTGTCCCACATGTCTTTATTTCAAGATTGGACTCTATACTTCATTACATCCTTACTCCCGTTAATATGACACTCCATTCCCTCTTATGCACAACCTATTATTTACTGCCTTTCTGAATTGGAGTTTGGATCTAAGGAGATGAATATCTAGTGGCAATTTATTCCAGTTTTTAGCAGGCAGATAACAATAAAGGTTTTTGCCTAAGTTAATCTTGGGTTTTTGAATGAACAGGAGATGTTGTTCAAAGCTCTGGAGAATTCTTGCAGGAGTGTAGTATGTGTGTGTGTGTGTGTGTGTGTGTGTGTGTGTGTGTGTGTGTGTGTGTGTGTATATCTATATATATATATATATATATATATATATATATATATATATATATATGGGTCCCCTTTAGTAGATCGAACATATAACAAGTTCGAACCTCATATGTCTGAGACCATATGTTCAAACTTGTAAATGTTCGATCAGACTGAATGGAGATCTCCGTACAGTGTGGAACAGGAAGATTTCCCTTTTCCACAATGTAGTGCGATCTCGGATTTGGTATATTTAAGTAAGGGGGTGTGGGGGGTGCAGGGGGCATAGACCCCCTGCTACAGACATTTAATTTTGTTTTTTGTTGTTTTTTTCTTTTTTTACTTCAGTGTTTGAACTATTACAAGTTCAAACATGGTCTCAGCCATATGTGGTTCAAACTTGTAATATGTTCAATCTACTGAAATAGATCCATATTTATATATATATATATATATATATATATATTTTTTTTTTTTTTATATATATGTATACAAATATTTCAGGCGTGGACATTAATGTCTTTTTAGCCTGCCAATATACCAAAGCTGCAGTTTCCATAATAAGTGTCCAGACTGTTCTTAAAAATATCTACATAAGTGCTTGCTTTAATGTAATTTGGTAGTTTGTTCCATGCATCAGCTGCTCTTTCAGACAATCACTTAGTACACTTCTTATTCCTCTGTAATCTTCTACATAAGTTGTCTGATGATTCTCTACTACTTTTTATTAGCCCCAAACATTCCCAGAGGTGGTTGTTTCTAAATTTCCTATATACCTGAATAAGGTCTCCTCTTAAATATGTATATGAGACACTGTACAAGTACAAATACCTTAGTCTTTCATAATAATTTAAATTTTCACTTCCATGGATGTCCTTTGTATATTTCCACTATACCTTTTCCAGTTTTCTCATGCTTGTTTTCTTATAAGGTTTCCATATTGTTACTCCATACTCAGGATTAGGTCTAATGTAACTAACAAACACTGTTTTAATAATTTCTGATTTTTTAGACTTTATAAATCTTTTTTATAAAACCTATAGTTCTATAACTATCTTTAACCAATTGGTTGATATGATTAGAAAAACTCAAAGCTGGCTCAACCCCTATACCAGATCCTTAAATGCAGGCACAGTTTCAGTCACTGTGTGCTGTATTAAACATTAACCTTTTAATTTATGTCTCCCAAATCTCATGTGCTTAGTTTTTGATGTATTATCAGCATTTTACTCTCCTGTGCCCAAATGGTCAGTTTAGTCAAATTCTTTTGCCAACAGGTGCTATATGTAACACTTGTAATCAGTTTACCTATTTCCAAGTCATCTGCATGCAGACTATAGAACACCTCAGATGAAAAAAGATAAATCTGAAGGTACAATCTAAACAAGTAGAGGCCTAGGTCAGAGCCCTGTGGGACATGCTGACTGTAACCTCTAATTTCACTTATCCAGTTACTGTATAGTACTTGCCGTATCTTATTTGTAAGTCATGTAGCTGTCCATATTATCAAGACTGAATCAATACCTAGTTGTTCTAATTAACTGAACAGAGTTTTGTGTATGATCCTATCAAATGCTGAAGTTAAATCTGTATAAATTACATCCCAGCACAATTTCTTATTCATAGCTTTTATTATAGTGTTGTAGAACATCATGTTACAGGTGGTAATAGATCTATTTTTGAACATATGCATGCTGATACACGGATTCAAGCCCCACCCTTTCCAGTTCTGACAACAACTTATCCAATATTACCCTCTCCATTATTTTTCTACAACATGAAAGCAGAGTTAAGGATCTGTATGACTCTGGGTTTCTCCTCCCCTTTCACTTAAAGGCAGGATTAATAAGTGTATGTCTCCAGTCTTGAGGAATCTCCCTACATATATATATATATATATATATATATATATATATATATATATATATATATAGTAAAAAACAGATATAATAGTACTGTAAGTTTTGTTGAACTGTTCTCAGGTCATTATTACTAATTCTGTCACTGCCCTGTACTTTGTTTGGATCTAGTTTTCATATCTTTTTTCAATATAATCTCATTTGATTTCAGTGTCTGAGGTTACCTGGATGTCAGTAGGACAATGTATCACCCCCTTTGGGGAGGCAAATGGTTTTGCATAAGATTTTATAAATATATCCATAAACTTTTATGTCGGAAAATAAATTTTAGAATCTACACACTTTCCACATCTTATGTATCTATAAAACAGATTCCTGTTATACTCAATATCTTTATATAAATGTTCTTAAAACTTTCTTAATTTTGTCTCACACTATGCTTAATGTGTTTGTCCAACCTGTTTATTTCAGTTTTCAAAGTTGTAGTTTGACATCTTGTCCATTTTGTTTATATTTTTTGTGTCTCATATAGCAACTGTTTTACTTCCATATAATCTGTTATTAATCTTCTGTGCATTGGTTTAGATTTCATTTTGGCTAAATTATCTAGCAACAAAACTTTTATAACTCCATGATAACTGCACATCAATGGCAGTAAAACTTGACATGAAATAATAGTAATTTCTTTAGGAACATAGGATGATAGCAGGTTACCTAGACTAATGGCCCTCGGGCCCTTACAAGCTTAGCCAAGAGTTTATCCCAAAAAAGAAACCTCAGTCAACACCTGTCACCTCTGTCAGTGATGGACACATGAGGAACACCTGGGACAAATTTATGGTTTCCCATCCACTCTTCAAGGTTGCGCTTTAAGAGGGTTAGTGTACTCTGTTTGACTTTTATGGGACGTCTATTCCAGAGACTGAGCAGCCTCTCGGAGACAAACCTGTCTCTCCAGCAGGTTTTTTTGATGTCATATATTAGATTCAGGCCTATTGAGCAGGTAATGTGTGAGGAGTTAGAATTATGGATATAGAGCATCTCTAGTAGGGCAGGTTCCGGGATTGTCTTGTAGGCGAGACACAGATCACCTCTGAGCAATCTGTACAATACCGAGTAGAGTGATAATGATTTGAGCCTGCCCACATAGGACAGGTGTTGGAGGCCACAAATTCTTTTTGTGAGCTATTTCTGTGGCCTTTCCAGTTGGTGCAGATGTTTGGAGATGTACATACCTAACAAGGCATTTTACTCAATTATTGGTCTAATGCAAAATGAGTATAGAGAGGTAATAACCTATTTTTTTTTCTGGATGCAATCCCTTTACTTATCATATGAACCAAGTAAAAGGCTTTTCTGACCACTACCACTACATGATGGTTGAATGTCAGATTGTTATCAACCTGAGTACCCAGGTCTTTCACCACAGGTTGTGTGCTTAGAGGGTTGGCATTGCTGTAGTAATCAGTAGGGTCCGTGTTTATGTGAAATGGTGTGATGATACATTTTTTTTTGCATTTAACTTGAGTCCATGACTTTGGTACCAGTCATTAGTTGCTGTGAGACCCTCTTGCTGTATGTTACCATCATCTTGGGAGTCAACTACAGCACCCAACTTACAGTTGACTGCAAACTTGGTCAGCCACAGGCCTTTTGTTTTTGCCCGGACCTCTGAGAAGTAGATGCCAAACAGTAGTAATCCCAGGACAGATCCCTGGGGAACTCCACTAGTGACAGGTCTGCTATCAGATGTGGAGGCACCTATTTTGACCTTGAGGGTCCTGTCAGTGAGCCAGCTGGCCACCCACCTGATGAGATAGGGATTTATGCCAAGTTGTGTTAACTTTTCAATGATGCCCAAGTGGTGGATTGTGTCAAAGCCCTTAGCCAAGTCAAGGTAAGCTGTATGTACTGACTTTCCCTCATCCAGGGCATTGGTGACAGTCTCAAAGAAGTCAATCAGGTTCCACAGGCAAGATCTGCCCTTGACAAAACCAAACTGAGTGGGGTCAAGTGCTTGGATATCGTCTATGTCCTTGTTCATGAGATCCATAATAATACGCTCCATGACTTTACAGATCAGACTTGTCAAGCTCATGGGGTGGTAGTTTCCAGGGTCGGTAGTGGCATCACCCTTGTGCAAGAGGATGACAATGGCAGTTCTCCACTCTGATGGAATGAAGCCTGTACTTAGGATGTGGTTGAATAGGGTGCTCAATGGCAAAGTCAGTTCTTGCTGGAGATGGTGCGCTATGCAGCCTGGGATACTATCAGGTGCTATGGAAGCTGTGTTCTTTGCCTTGGATAGGGTCTTTAACACTTGATTTATGGAGATGTGAGGTGTGGGACAAGTATCAGGGATGCCAAAAGGGCCTTTAAGGGGGAACAGGGGGGTGAATTTTGCACTGAACCTTTCTGCTATCAGGTTGGCTAAGTCAACAGGATCAATGTAGGTGATACTGTTATGTACTAATTCGGAACAAACCTGTGCTTTGCCATGGAGATTCCTGACGTAACAGAAGAAGGCTGTGTGGTTTCCTTTTGTTTTGGAAAGTAATTTCAATTCATAATTTGCTTTGGAGGTTTTCACTAGTGATCTAATTTGCTTGTTGAGGCTAAGGAGGTAGTTTTTCCAATTTGGAATTTGTTCCTTTTTACCCATGGACAACAGTTTCTTCCTTTTGTTGTAAAGCCTGTTGATAAAGAATGTGCACCAACCAGGTTTGTATTTCCTTGAGGAGCAGACTTTAGTTCTGTATGGCTGAGTCCATGCAGTTGTACAGGTGCTTGTATACTGCATTGGTGTACTGTTCAGCATAGTTGTCTGCATGCTCTGAGGGGTGTGTGAAGCTACAGATACCCTTCCTTAGGTGGTTGTAGTCAGCTTTTGGGAAGTTTTTTTAGCTTGATTATGATTGGGGCGGGGGGATTGGTTGGGACAGAAACTTCGAATGAGACAGTCCGATGATCTGATCTCACCAGGAAGAGCATACTATGGGAGTGGTGCAGCAGTCGCCCATGTTGGTGAAAACCAAGTCCAGAATTTTATCTCCCCTTATGGGGGATGAGACAAGCTGGTCTAGTGTGTTAGACTTGATGAAGTCAAGGGATCATTGAGTTAGTGCATTAGTGCAGGAATAGTTCACCCAGTCTATGGGGGGGGGTAGATGAAGTCACCAAGGATCAGGATACTAGGAAGTACCTTGATGGAGGCAAGTAGACCCAAGTAAGAGGAGAGGGTGTCCTGAGACATGAAGGGGGGTCTATAGCTGGCTATAACTTGCATGGGTTTCTTGCCAACTGTCAGTTGCACCTGGAGTAGATCCAGTGCGTCATGCTGGCAAACCACTCTGGAGGTGTGCCTGTCCTTAATGAAGATAGAGACTCCACCACCCTTAGTCTTCTTGATCTCATTTTGGGGTTGGAATGTGTGGAATGAGGTATAGCCTTGTAAGTCAGGGGTGCTCGCTGCAGACCTGAACAAGTTTCCATGACTGCACAGACATCAACATCTTCCAGTGTAAGGAGAGTCTCCAGTGAGTGCATTTTCAGGTTAAGGCTCCTAGCATTAAGCAGCATGACCTTCAATTTACTTTTTGACAGATCTTTTATGTTGAAAGATTTGTCTTTTTGACATTGCCTGAGAAAGGCACAATGAGGGGGGCAAGATCCATGGCTAGGATCCAGAATCCCAGTGGTGACAGGTGGAGGCAAGTCAACCATGTCATCCTAGGCACACTGATACTGGATCCCCTTGGAATGACACCAGAAACTAAACCACTTGTGTTGAAGTCAATTATTTTTGTTGGTATTGTGGTATCATTCTTGGTGAAGATAGGATGCTGCTTATGGCTAGTGTCATACCTGCCTGGGACACATACTCTGGGAGCTCAATCATTTCTCTCTTCATATAGACTGGGGAGGTACATCTCAAGTCATTCACTCCAACATGGACAATGACAGAGTCATACTTGTATTTGTTGTGGAGAGACTTAAGTGCGTATGTCTCATATGTTCTGTTCTTTGGTACATTTTTTTACAATCTGAAAGAATTTTTGTTCATGAATATATGTTGTGAATAATTTCCTTACTAATGTTGTGGAATTAATACCATTCCAGACTGCTTCTGGTAATTTTTTAAAGTCCCCAGCCACTATTATTCTTACCTCTTATGTTTCATGTAAGAAATGTATAAATTCCTCTAGGTCATCAACACTTGCCCTTGATGGTCTGTATACTCCAGCAATTGTTATATGTTCCAGGGTTGTGTTTACTGTCACAGTTACATTGAACATGTTAAAATCAGAGGTCTCATAACTCTGTTTAATCCCTATCACAAAACCTCCAAATGATTTTTTGTTAGAATGCCCTTTATAGTAAAAACATTTATACCCTGACAGAACTGGTTTCCAGTCATTGCTATTTAATCATGTTTCACAAACAATAGCAACATCAATCTTTTGTGAACATAGAAAATTTTCCAATAAAAAACAACTTTATTAGTAATACTCCTAGCATTAACAACCATCAGAGATGCATCAAATGTTATCTGTGAACTGTTAAATTTTTGACCAGGCAAAAATCCTGCCTTGAGTTTAAAAAATATAGCAAAATATCTGCTGCAAAAATTCTCTTCCCTGATCAGTGCACATCATCCTGTCTAAATATTTATTTTATTCATTCCAATTTGGTGACCGGGGAGGTCCACTGGGCTCGAGAGCCCATTTTCAGTGGAGGCCCAGGGAGAAAAGTACCACATTACAAAGTTACATAACATATTGAAATAACAAAGAAAAATAATTTACATTGCAGTCAATATGTAGTCTTACAATAACACAGCAGGTAGAATAGTAGAATGAATGGGTATCATTTACTTAGTAACTAAGATATTAAAGAGAAATTATCTAGGAAAGGATGAGAGGCATAGAGCATGAGGCTGGGTGCAGAGATTGGTTACAATTTATAGTCTTGGTCACTGTGAGAGGTTAGAAAGGGAAGGAGGTTAGCCAGGAGAGTAGGAAGAGGGGAGGTTGGGAGGTATGGGGTGAAGAGTGCAGTTACATTTTCTGTGAAGAAACAGGTAGAAGTGAAGTAGTCTTTTAAGGTGTTTAGGTTGTCACAGGCCCTCAATGTAGAGGGCAGGGCATTCCATTTTTTAGCTAGGATGAAGGAGAGTAAAAGTTGACCAGCTGGGCGCTTAGGTTTGTGGATGGAAATAAGGTTTTGGTGAGTGGATCTAAGGGGTCTGGGGAGGCGGGGCTATATGGTAGGAGGATATTATATAAAGCGAGGCAGCTGGTGGGTTTAAATAATAACTTGTGGGCTGAGACAATTTGGAGGAAGTCTAGTTGATTGGGGAGTTTAAGCCAGTTTAAAGTTTGTAGGGAGATGCAGTGATGAGAGAAGGCATTTGCTTTTGTGGCAAATCTGGAGATTTTATTGTAGCATACTTCTAGTTTGGAGGTAAGGGTGGAAGATAGATTAATGAACAGAGGAGTGCCATATAGAAGAGATGGGAGGAGATATGTAGTGGCCAGGGTATGTCTAGTAGAGGGAGAGAGGAAGTGATTATTCCTGTACAGTAGGCTGAGTTTTATGTGGGTTTTCTTGATGTTAAGTTGAATATGGGTATTGAATTTTAAGTGTTCGTCGATGGTGACCCCCAAGAGTTTGGCGGAGGAAACAATGTCAATGATAGAGTTGTTGAGGCTGGTAATTTGAAATGAGTGTTTATCAATGGGAGTGGATTTAGAGGGAGTGAATAGGAGGATCTTAGTTTTGTTAGCGTTAAGTGAGAGGTGGTTCTGGTGCATCCATTTTTCAGTGGTTGAGAAGGCAGATTGAGTTAGAGACTTGAGTTCAGTTTGGTTGGAGTCATAGAAGATCAGAGTAGAGTC
Source organism: Protopterus annectens (assembly GCF_019279795.1). NCBI lineage: Eukaryota > Metazoa > Chordata > Ceratodontiformes > Protopteridae > Protopterus > Protopterus annectens. The sequence goes on from NC_056733.1 coordinate 1,316,862,369, forward strand.
GCCTGCGTATTGGACAATTTTGGGGTTTGGAATGGCTTTGTGGAAATCATTAATGAAGATGTTAAATAGCAGAGGGCCAATAATGGAACCTTGAGGGACTCCTGTGGGGGTTGGAAGGAAGGTGGAGGAGGATTGGCCCCATTTCACTGCTTGGGACCTGTCTGAAAGATAGCTGGAGAACAAGGAAAGAGTTTTTGGGGAGATGTTAAGGTTAGATAGATGGTTTAGTAGATGGGTGTGAGAGATGGTATCAAAAGCTTTAGATAAATCTAATAGAACAGATGAAACTAAATTACTAGAATCTCGAACTGGATTGATAGAGTGTAAAAAGGAGAGAAGGGCTGTGTTGGTATTGTGTCCAGGGCGGAAGCCGTGTTGGGTAGGAGAGAGCAGTTGGTGTTCGGTTAGGAATGGCATGAGCTGCATGTGTATGCATTTTTCGAGAAGTTTAAAGATGGGAGAGAAGATGGCTATGGGGCAGAAGTTGGAGAAGTTACAGTTTTTGCCACCCTTGTGGAGTGGAAGAATAAAAGCAGAACACCATAGTTTGGGTACATATGACTTGAGTAGTGATCTATTAATCAGGATGCTGATAGGGAGAGCAATACTGTCAGAGGCAATTTTTAAGAAGACGGAGGGAATGTTGTCAGGAGCATTGGTGCAAGGGTTCAGTTTAGATAGAAGTTTCTTTATGAGGTAGGTGGATACAGGTTTAAGTTGGAAAATAGGGGGGTGGGGGGAGAGGGGGTGAAAGCTTGGGAGGAGGGGGGTAAGGGGATGTTATTGGGGAAGGTTTTAGTTAACTCAGCAATAGAAGAGGTAAAGAAGGTATTAAATAGTTTGGTAATTTTTTGGTCAGATTTGCTAGTGTCAGGACAAGGGTTATTTCTGGTACGAGGCTTGAGAAGGGAGTGAATAGAGTTCCAGAATTGTTTGGGGTTCTTTGTGTGATTTATTTGTAAGTGGCTGTAGTAGGATTTTTTGCCTATAATTACTTGTTTTTTTATTAGGTTTCGTAGCTGTTTGTATTTTAGTAAGAGTTCAGGCTGTTTATGATGGAGATAGCTTTTCCAAGATGTGTTTCTTTGTTGCATAATTTTCTTGGTTGCTTTTGTAAGCCAAGGGGCTGTTTTGGCTTTAACTCTTTTGGTTCATGTTGTAGCTAGGGAGTTTAGGACAGAAAGGAACGTAGAGTTGAAGAAATCAACGGCTTCGTCTAGAGGCAGGGTTTTTAGTGGGGTCCAGTTAGTGAGCTTAAGGGAGTCAGAGAAGGTAGAAGGGTTAAAGTTAGTTAGGTTACAAGTATGTAGGAGTTGGTGGAAGTATGGGGAAGAGGATGTGGCTCTGTGGGTGAAAGCAGGGAGGTGGTCTCCTAATGAGTCGGGAGTGACACCAGATGTACTGATTTTGTTTGGGTAGGACACTAGGATCCAGTCTAGGATGGAGCCTGTGTGGTTGGTTGTTGGGCCTAGTAATGAAGTCAATAAGTTGAGTAAAGTTAAAGAGATTGATTGATAAGGTGGGATTAAGGTTGATGATTTTTTGCCAGTCAATATTTATGTCTCCCATTATGTAAGTTTCGTGTTTAATATTTGATTAGGTCCAGGAGAGGAAGTCTTCCAAGGTATTGGTGTTATTACCAGGGGAAATGTAAAGGGAGATGATGCAGATACTTTTATGGTCAGTTAATTTTAGCATGCCAATTACTAGTTCAGTGTTATTAAAGGATGGAATAGGATTTGGGAAGGGAGTAATGAATAAATGATTAGAATAAATTAGTGCTACTCCACCACCTCTTTTATTTAGGCAGTCAGATTGGAGGCATTGAATGGGGGGGAAGGAATTCTGAGTCGGTTATGTGTGGTTTTAGCCAGGTTTCAGGGATGGCTTCTATGTCAGGTGAGTTATGGCTGAGCCAGGCATGAAAGAGGGTAATTTTATTAGTTAAGCTTTGGGCATTGATGGTGACGAAATTGAGGTATTTATGGATAGGTTTGTTGTTGGAGCTATGTTATTTTTCTTTGAGAAGTGTTTGGTCCAGGGTAGGGATGAATGTTGCCTGCTAAGAAGAGGTATGAGAGAAGATGAATAAGTTTTTTTAGGATTGTGTTTGGTTAGGAATGGATGGTAGAGTGTGAGTTTAGGTTTGTAGAAATTTGAGGGGATTTGGAAGAGTTTTAATGTTAATAGAGAGGTGGGGTGAATGGGGGTTAGAGAGGCAGAGATGTAGAAGTGATTTGAATGGTTGGGGTATGGAGGTGGAGGGTGTATGTGGAGGTTTGTATAAGAGGTGGCATGGTATAGAGGAAGTAGAATGAGGAGTAGGAGTGTTGTAGGGGTAAGGATCGTGGAAGTAAAAAAGGGCATTTGTAATTGAAATTTGATTTGAGGAAATAGGATTATGGAGGTTAGAGAGAGATAGGAAGGGCAGGTGAATGGGAGGAGGAGTATTGAGTAGGGTGTGGTTGGTGGAGGAGTTATGTTGTGATGGGATTGGGTGTTGCAAGAGGGAGGGAGTATGGGATGGCAATAAATGAAGGAGCACTGGGGTGTGCGGGAATTGGGGGCAGGGTAGGGGAGTGGAGTGAGCCTGCAGGGTGAACGGAGTGGGATAGAGCAACAGGGCAGAATAGTCCAGCTGAAAAAGTATCAGCCTCTGCAGGTAAGAGCTGAGGTAAGTAGGAGAAAGTACAGTAAGGCTGGGTGGAATTTGATAGAGATTGAGCAACACAGGGATAGAGAAATAAATATAATGCTGGGAGAGAGGAGTAAAGTTATGGGATAGTTGGCATTAGAAGTAGATTAGATGTGAAGATGGATAAGAAAAAAGAAAAAAATTAAAATGGAATAAGAGTAGGCAAAAAGGTGGGATGGTGCTGCCACCCAGTGGAGAGAGGAGAAAATGCAGGCATAGAGGGAAAAGGGAAATAAAATAGAGCAAATGGGCAAGTGACTAAGGTAAAGAAAAAGTAGAGGTAAAAAGTAATGAGAGGGTAAGTCTCTAGTGGGATACAATGAATGGGATGGGAGGCTGGAGGTCAGTAACTTAGAGGGGGATCTTTGCGGTCTGCAGTAGGCTGCTGAGTCACACACACTGAGGGACAGGCTAGCAAATAAGGATATTTAGATAACTGAGTTTGTTGTAAGGCTACATACATTTACTGAGAACAAAATAGGTAAGGGATTCCGCACTGAGGTTCTTTTCAGGTAAGCCCAGACTAGTGAGCAGGAAAAGTCCAGGTGGGCCGACTTGGCTTTTTGCAGAATAAAGTCCGTGTAATTCAGGAGGTAGAGATGGACCTTCAGGAGAGGAGTGATTTACTGAAAACAAAATAGGTAAGGGATTCCACACTGAGGTTCTTTTCAGGTAAGCCCAGACTAGTGAGCAGGAAAAGTCCAGGTGGGCCGACTTGGCGTTTTGCAGAATGAAGTCCGTGTAATTCGGGAGGTAGAGATGGACCTTCAGGAGAGGAGTTCAGGGGGTGAGCAAAGCAGCACTACTGCATAACCAGCCTAGTAGGGGAGAGCAAGGTGATGTATCCTAATCGGGAGTTTGAAAATAAAAAGTATATAAAGTAGAAAAATATATCTGTACCCAAAATTAGGCTCAGATGCTCTACACATTTCCATGTTTTTAAATGGGACATTTTTTTCATGTAAGTATTTACCCCCAAAAATCTTTCCATTCGCAGTGACATGATTCTCCCTTGTATATGTAATATGGAAAAATACATCTTAATACCTGTACAAGATATGCTGTCTAAGAAGGCTGTAAGTTCCCTGCTAACAGAGAGAGAGAGAGAGAGAGAGTCCCTGTGGATGAGATAATTTGTACTGACATGAATAAAAACATATCCATACTTCCTTACATTAATGCATTCTAAAGCCTGCCACACATCCTCTATTTTGCTCCTGGCAAGCATAACATTATTTGATGTTCATTATCTTTTCTGCAAATATAAGTATCTATTCCTGTAATAACTGAATCTCAAATTATAAAAATAACTTTTTTGACCAGATCTGAAAAATCTTTGACTTCTATTTCTATAATATCTGCTCTATCAATCATTTCAAAGGAAATAACTTCATCACCATTAGGCTTATTAATCCCAATGTTTTCATTACTTATTACATTTGCAAGCATACAATTCATATCCATCTGGCTTTGTACATCCACAGCTTGAGCCATGTTGTCAGCATCTGTCTTTCTCTTCTTTTTTCTTGCAGTAATGCTTTTCAATACTTCCACATTCAATATTGATTTCTTCCTTTTCACATGCCCCTTGTTTTTTTTTCTCTGTCTTCTCTTTTGGAAAAATTATGTTTTTTTTCTGTAGACTAAAGATTTTCCAATAGAATATGTTATCACTCCTTATAATCTATGTGTTATATAACAAAGCAGTATCCTTTTTAGTATGTATTCTCTTTGATTTACAGACATTTATTAATTTATTTTTCTTCTTTATTATTTGTTGTGGACTTCTTCCTCTCTTTATTGTTTTATTTATTTCTATACACTTTGTATCCTCAGATTGCTGAATACTTGTATGCAGAATTCCAAAGTTGTCAGTGGTATTATCTTGTTTCTTGGGGGTTGAGTGATCTTTACAGACAATAGACACATCCTTTCCTAAATGTGTTCTATTTGCTCTTTTCCTAACATTATTTGTCTAATCAGTCCAGTCATTAATATATGTAACAAGGGTTGTCCAAGTCATGCCAATTGCACAAGTACATTCATCATTAGAAATTCTAGATTTACTATTAATAAAGGTAAGCAAATCATCCAACTTTTGACATGAGGAACACAGTTCACCAGTGTTATCCAGTGTTACCTTTAAATATACATAGCATTTATTTCACTGTACACGATATTTGTGTTTTAGCAAATCATTAATGGCATACTCATTTAAGGAATCCATATTCAGCTGCAAATAAATAAAAAAAATCTAAAAGAAAAGAATAATCAAATCAATTACCACATAATTCAAAGAGAACTTAAAATTAAGAAAAAAGTCACATAAATAATATTAAATTAAATACTAAAATAAGTTCCGTAAATTTGTTCTTGTGAAAGTCACATAAATGCTGAAATTCTTTTACATCGAGTGTGAAATTGCACAGTAGCTTCTGCTTACTATCTCTAGCAGTCACACCTCTTTTTAACAATAAAGATCAATAAATCATAAACCAAGACAGGTTGTTTAGGTAAGTTCTGGATTGTCATGTCTGCAATCTGTGTGAATTTATAGCTAGCTAGGCCCCTTGGGATGGCTAGAGTTTGCCTGTCTAAAGTCTATCACTTTCTAACAATTAACAGAAAAAAATGAAGGTAAAACAACAATATATGAATTAAAGTAAATCTTCTTGTCTATGAGCTATCCTTACCGTCCTACAAACCGTAAAAACAGTGTGTTAAAAATAAGATATAAATTCAAATAAAAACTTTTCTTACCAAGCTACTGCACAGTTAATCACAAGCCAATACAGGATTGTTTAGATAAGCAGTCTGTGTGAATTTATAAATTACTAGGTCCCTTGTGATGACTAAAGTTTGCCTGCCTAAAACCTACCCCTTTCTAAAACAAATACTGAAAATTAAAGGTAAAACAAAATATAAATCAAACTAAACTTCTTGTCTGCAGACTATCTCTTACCCTTGTTACAAACAGTGAAACAATAGTGGCAAAAACAAAATATCGATTCAAATAAAAACTTCTCTTACCAGGCAATTGTAAAGTCAATTACAAATCAAGACAGGATTGTTTATGTATATATCTGTGTGTGCTTTTTCTAGTCTAACCAATAGATTTTAGCATTGTTTCTGCATATATTATTTGCTAATGGCTTGAGAGGCAGATACTCCTGGAAGTAAAGTTTTTTTTTTTCCTTCCTAGCAATTTAGTGTATGGAATTGATGTTATGAACTAACAGCAGCCTTCAACCTGTAGTACAGTATTCGATTCTCTCAAACTCCATTTGCCTATTGCATGACTCTAAGCAAGTCACTTAATGAAAGAGTGTTTTCTGTTCACCCGAGAAAAAGGACTTTTGCCCAGTGGAGTCACCTTGTCAATACATTAACAACTTTTATTGTATAACTGTCTTTGCTAAACTGCAGAAAACAGATAGCCAGCTGTTTGCTTCAGTGCAACAGTTTGTCAACTGTCAAAAAATAAAAGACTTCAGGTTAAGTAAAGTGGTACTGAGCATCTTCAAAAGAGTTGTTTGTTAAACTGTAGCAAACGTCTTCATTAAATTGAAACAAACAGCTACATGAGCTCCTTACTGCAGGTCCTAACACACAAACAATGACTGCCAATTAATCAGCCATACTGCTGATACTCCTTGAAGGGCTCAATTAGCAACTGTTTTACAGTGTTAGTAATGCCTTTAACAGCTTGCATCTGTGACAGCTACTCCAGTCACCATGCCATTGCTATAGGGTTCATGTTGGACAGGAAAGAATGATGAACAATATCTGGGAACAGGCTTGAGTGTATCAGATGAGAAGTTAAACCAAGTTCCCATTTGTTTGAGTTGGTGGTAGACAGATGTAAAATATGCCAAATCACTTATCAAAAAGAGTAGGGGTTCTTTCTTTATAATCACCACTTATATACATTATTTACATGCTAGATATTATTTACATTATTTACACCTTCGTATAGTACAGAACAATTTGATATTATTAAACATTTCCCCACCTTTTTTCCAAAGCCAAAAGCACATTTTCTTTAAGATTTCTGATAATATTCATTTCCCACTAACCTTTACTTCATTAAGTCTCTCAGATCATAATATCCATAGCATAAAATATATTATTGTATCAAATTTTCCTACTTCTTTTTGTTTTTTGTTACCATAATATTCATATTCAAACATGTCCATGATTAAGTATTCAGCCTTTTTAAACCCATTCAGCATTTTCTTTTTACATATTTCTTGTCATAACTTCTTTATTCTAAAACATTTCAAAAACGCATGTTTTGTTGTTTCAAGTACCCCACAATTAATTCTTTCTTGCTTTCTTTTATAAGGTATGTCAACTTTAACAGATAATTTACTATTGATAATCTCCAGGAAAAAAATCTTTACATTCTTATATGTTATTACACCAGCTATATCTCATTTTAATAGCATTTTTTCTCCATCTCTAAATGTTTCCAAGGAAAAATTAAATAACGTCCATTCTTAATATTCAGGTACCATGCTTTCCTATCTTTTTCAACAATGTTCACATTCAATTTCCATAAGATTTTATTTTGATATTCCTTTATATCTTCATTCATATCACTTTTACATCTTTTCCCTATCCCCATGTTCTTCCCCAAAAAAAAACTATATTTAGCATATAAAATGCATTCTGTCAAATTCCTGTTCTCTTTTTATAACATATTAAGACCCTATGCAAATTCAGTGAAGCCACATACACAGTTGGGTTAATTAACTGTAATCCTCTTTCCTTTCCCCTTACATATAACCCCCCTTTTTAATTGGATTTGGTGTAGACCCCCATATGAATTAAAATGTAATAGATATTATTTCTTTTTTATAGTTATTCAGAATTATATACATATTTGCTACATATGCTAACTTGCTTTAAAGGACATACTGTATTAACTATTTTTTTTCTTGTATGACAATTTAGATGACTTCCAAATTGTGCATATATCTCTTAATTCCTGCAAAATTTTCTCCCATTGTTTTTCTTATGATGATTTCATCCAAATACTAGTCCTAGTATATCTATAACCTCTAGATTGAAATGTATATCTTCTATATTTCCCATAAATCAAAAACTTTTACTTTTATCTTTATTTATACAAAAAACAAGTATACTTAATAATTTAATTAACTTTCTGATTGTCTTTTCCATCCATTTTTGTTCTTTGTAATTAACAGTATATCATCTGCACAGGTATATATAATTGGTAACCATATTTCACCTGTTATCATATAACCTGCCATATTTTGTATTCTATTCATGTTATTGACAATCACATTCATAACTAAAGCAAATATAATACTGCTCACTGGATATCCTTACCTTATTCTTTCCTCACTTAACCATCCATTTAACATTATTCTTACATTATTTTTTCATATACTGATTTAATTACTTTTAATATTCTTTCACTTATGTTATAAGCCCCTAATATATCCCACAATGCTTTATACCATATTTTATCAATGCCTTACTTAAATCTCATACTATGACCTTAGCTTCTACTTTTTATTTATAATGTCATCTATTACTTCTTTTACTATCCATAATAAATCCTGACTTTCTTTCCCCTTTCTACCAAAAATTGTATGATCATTCAGCTTTTCTACTTTATTTGTTAGTTAAGTTATTATTATTCTCATAAATATTTTATAATCTGTATTATTCAATATTATAGGTCTCCAGTTTTTATATCGTCTTTCTTTTCTTTTTTTTTTTCATGATTTTCATGATTCCTATACATATCTCTTTATTTGTCATACATATCTTTAGCCATTAATTTAATACTTCCACAAAAAAGACTTTTTGCCAATTTTGCATATCATTGCACATATGATATTCAATATCATCCATTCCTGTAACTGTATCTAGACAGAGATATTTCAGTGTTTCATGTAGCTCTTTCACATTTATATTTTTCTCTAAATTCTCATTATCTTTTTGCTTAATTTTTAACTATCAATTTCTGTGCCACTTTTACCTCTTTCTTTACAAAAGTATGTTCTATATACTTCTTAATCACTTCAAATATTCCTTCTTGTGTTGCTATTTTCCCCTTCATTATTATTTTATTCCCTTTTATTAATTTAAGTAACAAGCCCCCTCTTCTTTTCTTCCTTGTAAACCATATCTGTGTTTGTATAACAAAGCCAAATCTTTTCCTGATTTATATCATATATTTATTTTCCCTCTCATAAAAAAGTCTTATTGATCAATACTTCCTTAAACACTTCTTGACTCAGCTGATAATATTTTATTTTTCTCTATCCTTCACTTTTCATCTTGATGCTCCAAAAACACTTTTTATATTTTCCTTAAACATTATCCACCAACTTGTCCAATTTTCATAAAATATTCTCATGCCTATATAATCCTTCCATAGATCATTAATGTCTTTCCTATCTTCTTTATTTAAGTCTTTTTCATTCAGCCACTTGACACCTTTACCTATTCTTATATAGCCTCCTTTCTTGTGTACCTCTATTCATATAGCTACATGATCTGAAAAGTCCGTCCTTTTTATCCTTTTCTGCAGAATTTTTAAACAGTCAGATGCAAAATATTTTAATTTTAATTTTAATTTTAATTTTGGTTTTAATTTCACTTTTTCTGGAAGTTCAGTGCTTATTATCCCATATATATTGCTTTCGACTTTTCATTATCTCTTATATAGTTTTAACGTCATTGCATTTTTTTCTTTCCTATTCTTAATTTGCAATTAAAATCTCCCACTAATATCATATCCATAGTAACACCTACACAATTTAGATTTTTTTTAAACATTTCCTCCTTTCTTTCTTTGTAACATGTGCATATATTGCAATAATAATGTTTGTTTTCCATCTTAAATCTGTTATCATTATTCTTACTAATTATATTGTAAAATCTAAGATTTTAATGTTTTCTTGATATAATAAACCTATTCCTGAACACGTATCTTTTTCCATATTCCGTATAATATTTCCACTCCATAATACTTCAGTTTGTGAGCTTTCTTCATCTGTCAAGAATCTAGTATCTTCTAATATAATTACGTGCGTATCAACTGAAGAACACCATTCTAAAATCCCTAAACTTCTTTTAATATTCTTCATACTATTAACATTTAAAGCTAAGATATTCAGCCTTTAAACGATTGGTATAATTATTAATATCTCATCCTTTACTATATGCCAGTTTACATATTCCCTTCACTCATATCAAGCATTTTGTTCTTCCCCTTCACTTTCCCCACACTTTCCTTACCTATTAAATCTTTATTTCTCTCCTGTGTACTATCCTGCATCTCTTTCCTTTTCGATACTTTTATCTATATCATTTACTGGATCCTGTCTACATTCTTTTTCTGCAATGTCTACATTTTCTTCATAATCTACCCATGTATGCCCAGTTTTTCCATGTTTTACATTTCATATCACAGTTTCTTGCTTCATGCCCTGTTTTGCCACAAATAAAACATTTTTGTTTATCATCAATAATATAATCAAATGATTTATTTTTCCACAGGAAAAAAGCATGTTTTTGGATGCCCTCTATATTTAACAAATCCTCTGTTACCATTCACAGTAATCACACGTGGGATATGTACAACACTATCATTTTTCATTTTCAAAATAATCCCACATTCCCAACTCCCAGTCCATAAACCTCAGTCATCATGTATTTTTGCTTTGTCCATTACATTTTTACATATAGTCTTTAAATATTTTTTTCAATTCGTCTTTCTTGACTTCTGTTCTAAATTGTTTCAAAACTCGTTTCTTTTTTGCTTTCTCTACGAATTTCCTGTACCACATATTCACGCCAAGGATTACAATTCTTTTTTTGTTCATACCATTGTAAAACATCTCCATATATTGTCCTGTTTCAAAGAATATATCACGGTGCATTTCTTTATTAATAATAAAAGCTCTTACCTCCTTGGTTGAAACACTCAATGGTACAATTGCAGTGTCCCTTACTTCATATTGTTCAAGTCCTTACTCTTTCTTACTGCTTACTCTTTTAACAAATTTAATTTTCACCTTCTTCACTTTTTTGGCTCTTCTTTCTCTTCCACTGTCTGTGCATGTCATTTCTTTTCATTATACTCTCTGCAACCTCCTTTTCTTGTATCTTCTCCATAATTTCACCCCATGAAGCCACCACTTCACTCTCCGGTTCACTCTGATTAATCATTTCCTTTAAATAAACATCCCACAACCCTCCTGATTGAAGGATTGCAATAATACATCCCTGTTGGCTCTCTCCATCTCCCTCAAACAACCTTTCCTGGAATAGATACTCCAGATCTGGTACAGCTTCAATGACCTTCCATGCCTTCATCTCTTTCTTTCCTCCTTTCTCCTCCAATATGGACAACCCCTACACTTCTTCTGCTTCACTTAACTGCCTTCCTCATAAAGGCTCCATATCTCCAGCCTCACATTCTCCTTCTCTGATACTATTGTCTCCTCACAAACCCTTGCCATACTTCACCTGTTTCTCCAAGCCTCCTTTGTGACCAGAAAAGCAACAGGAAGTTGGATGCACCACCAACAATAGCATCCCTGTACACTACAAGTAGGGAAAATTCCTTTATGCCTTCACCATATTTCCTCTAGTAGTATAAATACATCTTTGGGTCTCTGAAAAGAATAAATAAAAATAAATTATCCAGCAGTCTCTGAAACGAAGCTACTAGCCAATTGGTATTAACTTGGTTAACAATAAATAAAGAAAAAAATGGATTTCACAACTCACAAAATAGGATGGACACTGTGCTAAACGTCTCAGTGCCTAAGAATGTTCCACAATAAAGGTTGAACTTTCAGCTAGCCATACAGAACACAAAAATGGGATTATTCAGAATAACTGCAGGTAGGTTACAATATTGGTCACCTCCATATAACATGGATAAAGTGGCATGGCAATGTAGATGGACTGTCATTTCTGCCTTATGAAAACCCTGTGAAATGGCTAAAGAAAGGGGGGAGATCATGATGACTTCAGATGGGTACAATGTTAGTCACTTGTCCTGGGAGTAACCCTTATATCTTATTATATATATGTGAATAAAGCACATAATGCAGGTGGACTGTTGTCACTGCTTTATGAGAAACCTGAGGAACTAACAGACATAGTCCCAGGAAGAACTAACATGCATAGTTCCAGTGTATAAGTAGTACACAACAATAGTTTTGCAGTTTTTCATTATAAACTTAGCTACATAGACAGAAACATGGAATGGTCATACATATTTATTAAATTGAATAATATATGTGAATAGGCAGTGGCCACTCATGGATTGGAAAAAGATTTGAGGTTCTCTGACTAAAACTAGACTTATTGGTAAAGACCAAGTCTAGAAGGGTGTGCCTTTGGATGTCAAGATGGTAGTAACTGCTAAGGTTGTTATAAATAGCAAAAGAACAAAACATTTGGCTCTATACTCAACAGGATTTCCAACAGTCTAATAAACTGATAGGAATGGGGAGAACTCCTTTTCAGTGCAAGAGCAAATAAAATTATAAAATTATAAACTATGCAAAGAAAAACATTCAACAATATGAACGTCAAGTAATAATTTCAGCACATGCAAAATTAAACTTAATGAAAACAACAAAAAAATGTTTTTTGCAGGGGGCAAGCCCCCCTGCACCTCTCATGTGTGGGGAGGATGTGCTCTACACAAACCCAGTTAATTACTCATATGCTAACTCAGAATTCACTCAATATTGGGAAAAGGGCAAATGCCACAACCCTGAAAATTGTGTGATCTCACACACCTGTTGGCCTTCGGCTTGGTTGACCAAATTTTGTCGAGTAAACAGATGTTGAGCAAAGCTAGTTTGGACAAAATTCAGTGCTCCCGCATACACACTTATATATAAATATGGTTACAGTTCTTACAAGCAAACATTCAGCATAGCAAATGCTTTTCGTCATAGTTAATGGCAGTGAAAGCACAGAAAAGTGAATGATCTATTTCTGTGTTTTTCAGCCTGCCAGCTTCCTTCTGTGCAAGATTGCATTGTGGCAGGGTCAGGGAATTTGTTCTTATCCTGTTATTGTGCAAACTTGTAGACAGTCCCCCGGATTCATGAAGCTCGGCGCAAGGCTGGTGTAAGGCCTGCGCCGGCCGTGCGGCGTATATATGGTGTAGTAGCGCCATATGCATATTAATGAAGGTGCGCTGCCACCACATCAATGTGCATAGGACATGTGCGCGAGTGCATGGGGCGTTACTAAGCTGCGCCCGGAGGCGTGTCAATGTCGGCTGTCGATGAGCAACCTAAACTGCTGAATATTATAGTCTGCCTGCAATAGTAATCGCACCTATCAGTGTCCGTGGATAATGAAACGTATGCAAAGCATGCAAGACAGTTCCCGGCCACACAAAATGGAGAGCCAAACAGAAATGCATGCAACACAATATGAGTTTCCGTCCATGGAACAAATGATATTTAAAATCGTGTGTCCGTAATGTACTGCACTGTAAGTAGGTATACCCAGTGGAAGTGAAGCGCATCATGTCATCGCCGCCAATACACACATCTAGCCCCATGGGCAGGGTCACCAGCAGTCCCACAATGGTAGTGATAGTACACAGCTGGGCAGTTGTGGCTATAAAACAACCGTAAAGAAACCTGACAGTCCAAATTGTATACCAAACACACACAAACATATGTATATTAAAATGTGCTATACACATGAACAGGAACGTAACTGGCACATACACATAGGATGCTATATGCGGAACCGGGATATCCAAAAGCAGAACCCATGCATGCAAATGCACTGCGCAACAATCCCTGTATAGCACATAACCCGCACCCATGTCCGAATGTCCACCAAATCCAGCTACCAGCCTTGCGCATCCGTACACCTACACATAGCGAGTATTCCCCATATGTAGTAGGAAGTATCGTCCTAGGCAGTGTCAGGATTGCAAATATGTATCCCACATTTGTAAACATCCCATCACAGTTACGTAAATCCAAATGCCCGCGCGTTCATGTTTCGGCCAAATGTGTGTACATCCCGCGTGGGATAAGTAACCTGTTGAAACCTCAGAGTTGTTTACACGCCACGGTGTCTAGTACTGTACACATCTGGACAAAACATGTATGTGTAGTCACGGTACTGTTCAGTTTCTAGACAGACATGCAAAACATACTATGCAGGATGGAACAGCTGTCCACCATGCAGGTCTCCCCACTAGGGTTGCCACCTGTTCAGATGCCCAAGGTGGGACATCCGTTGTAGAAATGTAAGAATTTGCAGGATAAAACATACTCCCGGCCAGTGCAAAGGACAGAATTACACTTGTATGCCAAGATAAAAGCTTATTTCATAGCATTTGAATAGCTTATGCTATTCCAAATAATAGTTATGTGTTCCAGATACAAAATACCTGTATCATGCAACTAGTAAAGAAAATAAGAAATATACTGTTGTCTTAAAATCACAGGACATTTGCCATGTCTTAGGTTTTGTCGCAGGACACAACTGTCCAAAATGGGACTTCCCCTCACAAAGAGGAACAGGTGGTAACCCTACTCCCCACTGAATTATCGACAGTATATATTCAACTCAATCACATACCGACACCACCTCTCAACCTATTACAGCAACAAAATCTGGGCAAAGCCTAAAAGGATGGGTGGACAAATAGGGACAGATGTAATTACTGCTCTCACAAACCTCGAAAGTTCACAGAATAATAGTATGTACATTAGCATGAAATGTTGTGAAGGATGTGGGGTAATCCCCGAGTATTACAGAGGTCTGTACATTTATACTGTAACAAACCTTCACATATGTTGACTGTACTACTTCATACCTGTAGTTAATTCATAGTTAAGTCATGTGCAAAATAATAATCCTCGTATGAATGAATACAGGAAATAGTCAAATGTGAATGGGAACACCACTCTCCGTAGATTATGTATTGTAACCACCCCCACCCATATTATGTATTGCCAACATTAAAAGCTGCTGACAGGTGCCCAAACACCTGTGTCTGTAAACACAGATAAAATGTTTAAAATGGACAAACCCTGTCCATATGCTTTGACTGACATTTGAACACGGTCAGGGCAGTTCCGTTCACCAGGGGGACAAGCCTAAACCCAGATCACCACATGAACACCCTGGCAATTAAAGACCTGTATGTGTCAGGACTATAAGCCTTGGGGTTCTGAATATCCTTGCAGTGATTAAATATGCAGCTTGGGTCCAGAGCAGTAGGGAATAGTGAATGTGTAACATGTAGTACCGCATTTTTCCCAGCAGGAGAATGGATGCTTGTGTCGTAAGTGAAGCGGTGAGGCATATGTTAATGTAGCTATGTACTATGGGTATGCATATAAATGAGTCAGAACACCAAAAGTATAGTGGTTACAGCATCCAGCCAATGTGAATGCAGTCCCGGTTCAAATACGACTACAGCACATATAATGTGAAAGTGTAATGAATGCGTCTGTGCTGTAGAGACAGTTAAATATGTAAAGGTGAACGTGTGTTTCGCATACGTCCATTAACCGGATTACAGATAATTTACTGGTACTGTCACAAGTAATAAAGCCCATGTAAGCACAAAGACTTAGTAAACATATGTAACCCACAATAAGGATATGCATAGCCTCGTGTAACCCACAATAAGGAAATGCAAGTGCCTGTGTGTGATCCGCTCACAGCATAGTAAATGAATGCTGTTTCCCCCATGTTAGATATACATGGCTCAAACCTGTTAACCCCGTAAAGTATGAAACCGGACAAAGGCATGCAAACTACCGGTACAAATAGGGACAAACCCCAGATATGTGCCAGAACAAACATAGAAAGTGAATAGAATAACGGGTGTGTCAGTAGCATGGATTCTCTGAAGGGTATGCAGTCGTAACCTGAACTGCTTGCCAGTATTTCCCACCGTAAGTCTCAAATGAAATGCCACTACATTGCCAGATAGACACAGGTTTATGTAAAACACAACGAAGATAAAGAGGCAACCAGCTGTACACTCTGCGACAATCTGTACAGTGGAAAGGTATAGTATGGATATAGATATATGTGTATACACATAATCCACAGACGTAAACCAAAGCAAGTTATGAAATGAGGATTGTACATGTATATATGTATACACAACAGACATATGTCCCGTAGATATGACATATGTACAGAAATAGGCCACGTTATAGCTAATATGGGTAGACAAACAGACATGCACGAAAGGTGAATAAACCGCTGCCTTCCAAACCATTGACCGGAAAGTGACAGTCCAGCAAGTTCTACACTTTAAACATGCATATAGGTGTCCATTGCAGGATCCCAAAAATGGATCCATACGTAGTGTCAACCAACATTGATGCAAAATAAGTGACCTCAGCAAATACGATATAGCTGTACATGCAACAGTAGCAGGTGCAAGGGTGATGACACATGTGTCGATAGAATGTATGATGTACGAACTGATATCCGGAGAGTGGGGAGTGCATATAGGTGTCTCCACACTTCAGTACCGCTCACATTAAACATGTGTAATGGGTACTGTAGAGGGTTGTCAGGTATGGGAATCATGGGTATGCAGAAATGGGCCTAGGTGTTGTTTGGCAGAGATTTCGTAGGCCCGCCCCGTGGGAGTGATGTGGGTATAGCACACGCCTATATTCTCAATAATGGGGCAAACCATCCACTGAATATTGCATAAACCATTTTGGGAATATGTAGGGCCCTATATCAGTGTCATGTAGGCGATTTTCATGGATGGATATGCGTACGACCAAGATGGTAACCATAACTGGCAAACTTTCAGAATAAGACAGCTGCACTAAGGCACAGTACATGAAATACAAATAGGGACTATATTAGATATACCCCAGACAAAGTCAGAACATTGTGAGTATACTGGCTTAGCCAGGAATATGAATGTTATGAGTGTTACTAATCATGTAATGGAAATGTCAGTCACTATTATCTAACTGCACAGTTCGTAATGCCTTGCCAGCAATTTACCAGAAAGGCACATTACTATGACAAATGTAACATGGGCAAAGGTCAAACGTCAGGGCATTTACCCATAATGTGTACAGGTTAGGGGGAGGAAGGTAACCTGTCCAAAATACATGTACAGAACTAGTGATACTAGGTGGACACGTGAGAAGAAAGACATCAGGACAAATGAGAAAACATGTACAAGTCATACGCATGTACTCCGACAAATGTGAACGACAACGTATGCCCTGTGAATGTCAATGTGGAAGGTTAATAGACACAAAAGTAATGTGTCCCTCAGGGTGTCATGCAGTGTCACTGTAACAATGTCCAGTCCCCATACATACTGCATCTGAGCTCTGCCACTGACGGAAAGCGCAAATACCGGCGCACACATACGGTACATGATAGACTAATTAGTCTGGATAAGCAGCTGTTGGCCTGTGTGAGGAATACAACACTCTGGGTGGGTGTGTCCTGCAATATAAATGTAATGGCATGTGGCCTGTGATGCCGCCATACAGTGTGTGTATTGGTGTCAGAAAGTTGATATCTTGTATCAGACACATACTCCGCAACTGTACAGATTTGCGCAGAATGTGCAGAGTTCTGCCTCATATGTTTGGTGTGTTCCACATAACATCAGTACCATTCTGGCACATTCCTGATAACTGAAGTCATGAAATAATGACAAACATGTGATTAAGATACCAAATCCGTCAGAAAAGCCATACTAATGCAAAACCTATTATTGTGTCAACTATCTACGTTTGTAAGAGCAACATGTCAATACTG
>NC_056733.1:1316882368-1316944868 GCF_019279795.1 Protopterus annectens
ACAGAGTCTAATCACGGAAGGGCGCAGTGTGGAATGTACTGTGTGTGCATCTACACAACCCCATACTGGGCATGCTCACACACTTAGCAGTTGCAAGGGGCCATCCTGCATGCATACGGAGTCTAATCACAGAAGGGCGCAGTGTGAAATGTACTGTCTGTCCATCTACACAACGGCGTACTGGGCATGCTCACACACTTAGCTGTTGCAAAGGGCTGTCTTGCATGCAGATGGAGTGTAAACATAGAAGGTCTCAGATTGGACTGTACCGTGTGTCCATCTACACAACAGTGTACATGGACTGTACTGTGTGTCCATCCACACAACAGCATACTGGGCATGCTCACACACTTAGCTGTCGCAAAGGGCTGTCTTGCATGCAGATGGAGTGTAAACACGGAAGTTCTCAGACTGGACTGTATCGTGTTTCCATCTACACAACAGTGTACATGGACTGTACTGTGTGTCCATCCACACAACAGCATACTGGGCATGCTCACACACTTAGCTGTTGCAAAGGGCCATCTTGCATGCAGATGGAGTGTAAACATGGAAGGTCTCAGATTGGACTGTACCGTGTGTCAATCTACACAACTGTGTACATGGACTGTACTGTGTGTCCATCTACACAACAGCATACTGGGCATGCTCACACACTTAGCTGTTGCAAAGGCCTGTCGTGCATGCAGATGGAGTGTATACACAGAAGGGCACAGTACAGAAGGGCACAGGAAGGTATAACTGTCCTCATGCACAGGGTGGTCACACATGCAGCGACCTGTACACACACAGCTGCCATCACAGCTGTCACATGTGCAGGTCACACACGTACACACTGCAGTGTACACTGTAGCTGTCAAGTCAGCACCATGTTGTCGGTGCAGCACTACACAGCCTTACAGTACCACAACACCATGTGACACATGACCACTGGGCTGTACAGAGGTGTACACCAGCTGTGCAGGGTACACATGTACCAACAGGGATCCAACAGGTGCTATGCATTGCAATGATACCAGTATACATGCACAGGTTGGCTCAAGACATACCACGGCCCTTACACAGCTGTGACACCTGACTGTTGCTGTACACCAATGAACACATGTCTGGATATGTCATACATGTGATTGTGTGGATGTGTGCATGGACTGCACACACAACACATACATACATAGCCTGTGATGTACCTCATGTATAACAGTGGCCTAATCAATGCTACACACGCAAATGGAAGATGGGCCCATGCCTGTTGAATGCCCACACTACAGGGGGTAGCAATGTTGACCAGGACACATACCCTTGTACTGGTCGCCTGTGACACCCATGATATCATACCACAGTCCATGTGTTATGTATGTCAACACACATGTCCATCAATAGCAATGCATACAAACATGGCAACAGGAGATGCATGTGACATCTGTACTGTGCATGTATAAACCATGCATGTGCAGTGGCCGATGTCCGTACCATAGTTGCACCAACCTACGACATGCAGTCGCAATGCAGACCCATCATTGACACCTGTATACAGTGGCATACAAACAGCACATATGGAGGGATGTGTGTACATAACGTGGTGTACCACCTGTGTAGATGTATGTGTGTAGGGGGTGGCTCACAGTTGTGTCACACACCATCCTATCATGTTACGTGATGGTGCTGACATAATGCATACACAGCGGTCAGGTGTTACCAACTATATGTCACATGGCACCTGTAACACCTACAACCTCCCGTGTGCATACAGCAGCAGATTTGCCAGATATAGCATTGGTACACATAATGCAATCAATACCGCTGCATGTCCATCAAACGTGTCATCATATGGCAGGTGTATAAATCCCAGTACTGCCATGTGTGTCTGAATGTGTTACCAGAGATGCCACATATCACAGGAAATTTGTCCCAGTTGTTTTACATCCTTGTACACCGTTGTAGAGATCTGTACATACGTCAGTGTGGGAAGCATGACGTTGGCCTGTGTGGTGCATCACACACGTCGGCTGCTCGTATACACATGTGTGGTCACCACAGTGTGTATGTGTCTGTATGTATGTGTGGTGCTTGGTGTGAGGGTGTATGCTAATATACGGTGAGAAATGATCACTAACCCCACGTGGTGACTAACCCGTAATGGTGATGCATTGCACTACCCTGTTGATGCCGTAGGTCCCAGCCATACTGGCTACCTGTGCATGTTCCCTCTCTGTGACATGTTGTGTGGGTGCATAGTACTGTGAGGGTGATGACCACATAGGCAAGGGTCCCCACCTGCACACTATAGTGTGTGCGTTATAGTGGTGTACACCCCATAAATGTGGCCATATTCCCGTACTGTTACAGGGTCCTACTGCTGCACAGTGTGGCCTCCAGCTACCAAGTGTCACCTCACAACATCATTGGCCAGACCGCTGTGTACAACCCCTGCACCATGTCACCATACCTGTAATGTGTCCTGCTATGTATGTCACATCTCTGTCCAGTGTAGCCTGTGTCACTGACCACATGCGTCAGGTGCAGTATATGTGCGGACATCTGTGTCATGTTGGTGTTTCCAACAGTCAGGTTGAGGGTACATGTAGCATGCTGATATTGCCAGATGTGCCTGTGAGCAATCCACAGTTACACATGGGGGACTGCAAACACTGCTACCTGTAGGCACATGCAAGCACACCATAGGAGGGAACCAGGGTATCACAGCCAACATGGTGCTACAGATGTAACCGAGACACATACCGTGAACACATCACAATGCATGCTGCAGCTGCACTACATGGTATGACCGGTGCATGCCGACAGTACACAACCTATGTCACATACACATCTCTCAGTATTCACACACAACCACTGCAACATACACATCCCTCACTATGCATACACAGGTAATATCACATACACATCTCTCAGTATTCACACACAACCACTGCAACATACACATCCCTCACTATGCATACACAGGTAATATTACATACACCTCTCACTATGCTGTTCACCCTGTGCATCAGAATATTTGTGCATAACCCTGCACCGATGTTGTGGATGACAGGGATGCGGCACAGGCTTCATCATATGCACTGGGTGATATGTTTGCCAGGGGCATAGGTTGCACCAATGGATAACATCATGTGTGTGTGTAAGGGCCGGTGAGTTGACTGGACATGTCTGTGCAGAATGCATGTGGATGTTGCAGAGCCCTACAGTTGTGTTTGCTGTGTGCGTGTATGTGTGTACACAGTTCTGTCATTTGTGAGGCCTACATGGAGTATAATTGACAGCCCCAAATTGTACAGAGCAGGGTGCACAGCCCACTGTGTCCGTCCACGGCCACGTGACCTGTGCCTACCTGGGGTTGCATGGGCACTACCAGGTGGAGGTACAGAGTGGCTACTGTCTGACGACACATGTCCGCTGGAACCGTGTCCCCACTGAGAACGTCCAGGGCCACGTCCACGTGGCCTGCTGTGTCCTGGTGTTGACAGCGCAGCACCAGCTGCACTGCTACTGCTACCAGCACTATGGGAGCAGGCATGTGAGGTGGCACGCTCACATCGACCTACACTAGGTGGTGTTGCCTGCCTACGTCCACGTGGCCTACGCCTCACTCTTACCAGATGTTCCAGCACAGACAGCTCCCGCTCGCGGATTGCCATGCCTCGGTCAAGGATTCCGACCATTTCACCTAATCACCTATCCAGAAGATTAGCAATCTGCTGTTGAGCATTTGCCAATGCTTGGATGTTGTCATTTAGGGTATGGATAGCAGCCCTCTGCAGCCTCTGCCCTTCTCTGTTCTGCCGTTCAGCACATGCCTGTGCCGCCATTACAGTCTGGAACATGCGTCTGGTGATACCAGCTGCTGCGCTCTGTCCTGCAGGTGCATGTCTGCCAGAGGTCCTCCTACGAGCAGCACCAGCCACATGCCTGTGTGGCACATCTGCAGTCATTACACTGACACCATGGTGTGTAGACACACCTTCTGTAGCCACCACACGTTCCTGTTCCACGCTAACAGACGCTGACTGTCCTTCCTCTATGGCCACTGGTGATGCGGTATGTGTTGGCAGCAGAACTGTGTGTGGGGAAGAGGGGGACATAGCTGGGATGGTAACCATTGGCACAGATTCAGCCCCTGACAACCCTGCCTGTACCTCATGCATATGTTCATCACCGCTAGTATCTGTGGGGACACTAACATCAGACGGACCGCAGGAGGGTAACGCACCTACATCACCTGTGAATGCAAAGAAATACTGTAAAGTACAATAGACACAGACACACACACACACACACACACACACACACACAGACACACACACAAACACAGACACACACACACACACACACACACACACACACACACACACACACACACACACACACACACACACAGACACACACACACAGACACACACACACACACACACACACACACACACACACACACACACACACACACACACACACACACACACACACACACACACACACACACCATGCATGTGATTTGTCAGATGGCATGCAGTATGCCTGCGATACAGCAGAGGGCATGCAGCTCAGACATTAATAGTATTAGTAAGCATACCTCCCTGGTGTGCACACTACAGCAAGCAGGTGTCATATCAGTAGCCATGCAGTTCACACAATCATGGTAGTATGCATGCATCCCCATGATACACCATGTGGCCCAGACAAGGATAACAGTACACATGGCTGACGTGACCTTGACATGTAATCTGCTGACATGTGCATTAACATGCATACATGTCTGACACAATGGTGTCCTGACACATGTACAGCATCATAATAGGCATCACATTGCAGTGTTATGTGTATGCCCTACAGATAGAATGCATGTTTAGCAAATGTGCATGAGCATGGGAGGGTAGTGTGAGCCGTCTACATTGCTATACAGTGCGAAGTACAGACACTGTTCCATTGCATGGCATCATGAGGCATCTAATATGTACACATTGCATAGCCTTAACTGCAACACAGTCGTGATGTTCAACAGATCGTATATGGTAGACTTCAGTGACACCTCCAGTAGCTGTGCACAGGCTTTTAGGTTGTCCAGTGTACCACATCAACTGTATAATCGGTCAACTAATGCTATAATTGGACCATGTGTGGACAATGTGCAACAGGGTGTATACACATCCCAAGTACTGTGTGGCTACATGTCTCTGGCCATCCCCCATGGCCATGTGTGCACATGTGTTAGCCAATTGTGTGTGATGGGCATCTATCTCACATGTCTGTGTTGTCCCATATGACATACACCCATAGATGTCAGATATGTCACAATCCACAGGGTTATGCAGACAACGGGTTGTATGTTTGGTATGTGGGGTATAGGTCATGCGATAGTGTGACGATATTGCAGACAGAACACTACATGTCTGGGACATGTTAGGTGGCACATCGCAATGTGTGCACCCAATGCAGGGGCATATGACACAATGGTGACACCTGTGGGATGCCCATTACACAACTCACTGTGTGGTACTGTGTGCGTACCACACATGTTGTTCCAATGCATACTACATATGCCTCCAGTGTAGAACACCTCCACCGTTGTATCCACAGCTGACCACACATGTTGCAATGACAAGTACTGTGGTTTCAAGTTGGTGTATCATTACATTTGTATATATTGCACATGGGTGGCCTGTGTGAATGACGGGTGGTGCGACCTGCATATCATGACTGGAACAAACATCAGGTGTGCAAGTGTTAACTGGCCAGATGGCAAATAGATCTACACTGTAACATGCCTGATACTGATGACAGTCTCACCTGCAACGGACTCATGTCTGTGCGGCACACCAGAGGTACCTGTATAGGGGTGACACACCAGTATGAACATTATCCATGACTGTATGACAGCCACAGGTTGCACTGTGCATGTGAACACATTCACCTGTGTAATAGCATATAGTATGCACATGTGTGCATACACAACGTAGCATACTGTAGTATGCAGCATGTGTGTCCACATACCTTGCATATGTTGTTACTTCACATAATGTACAGTGACACATGCAACTACATGGGATATAATAACCATATGTGTAGTACTGACTTACCAGGCATCTCCAGGCTCATTGGTTGGGAGACACCCACCTCCACGATGGCAGCTAGTGTTTCTGGATGCTGTTCCCTGGGTGTCCCCAGACTGGCCAGTAGCTCCTCGGTGTGTGTGAGTGGGGGCTGGGTTGGTGGCCCACCACCTGTTCCACCTTGTTCCCTGGCAATTGCAGTGGCACACTGTTTTGCATGTCGTATCAAGTCCATGCAGTGTCTGCGCACCTGCTGGTAGGTGCAGTTATGGCCACCCACATTGTGCACCCTCCTGCGTAGATCCTGCCACAGGTCATCCCGCTGCTGGGCATGCTGTGGCACATGGCTGAACAACAAGTCATAGTTGTCATGGAGCTGTGGGATGAGGACATCATCCTCCTGGTGGGTGTATGCTGGGAGGCGTGTACGGGGCATTATCTGTAAGACATGATGATGGTGACAGGTCACAGTTTCAGAGATGTACAGAGATACTGCTGCACATACATTTCTATGATATCTACTACATCTGCACAGTTATCTTTGCAAAGCATCATGACACTGACACTACTGATGTGTTTGTGTCACACATGTCACACCCATTATGCATTGGATATCATCACCATATATGTGTGTCACCTCATTACAGTGTTCATACTCCATGTAAATGCTGTCTTGTGGTGGGCATGTCTATTTGCCTGCACTTGTGTTCTTACCTATCTGCACATGCCTGGATGTGTCCACGGTACTACTGTTGACCTGGATGCTGTGTATATGTCACATATCAACACAGACACAGCCGTAATGGACTTGAGCAGTGACAATGCACACATACGCATGGACACCTGTACATGCGTGTGTTTTGCCATATACATCTACACAGCACTGTACAACTGTTCACCATCCTGCCACGGATCGCCTGTATTGCACATGTGATAGACATGGGACAATGGCTAGTCAGACGACATTCGCAGGGATGGTTATCAACCATAGCATGTGTGGGCACAGTTTCCAAGCTGTACAAGACAGCCATTGTGCCACCGCAAGGTGCATCAGTGCCACATTACTGATCCAGTCAGTTGATAGTACATCTACCATGCGGCCATCTCACCAAGTATGACTGGGATGACATGTGCAGCTTTGATGGACAGGGTTGCATGGTATGGCGGGAGTATGTCACATATGTGGCACAGGGATCTGTCCAGCCTGTGGCGATCCTAGTATTAGGAGGGTGGCTGTCCATGACATATGTCTTATAGATCAGGATATGGACATGTAGCATGTCCATCATCATGGTGTAGCAAATGTCCTTCTGCAAGGTAGACAGCATGCTGCATAGTGGAGGTGAGGATTGTGAAGGCTGATATTGCACATCCATGCATAGCCATTACCCCTTACAGGTGGTATGTGATCCAATATTGGTCACCACAGTGCTGTATATGCCTGTCCAGTGATCTCCGTGCTCATGGATGGCACCCTGACATGAAATGGGTACCTCATATGACTACTTAAGGGGCCTGGAGACATCACCATGTCGGGGGGTGCACTGCACAGCACCATCCCTTACACAGTGTCCATAATGTTGACCACAGCCTAGGCAGTAGTTTATGGGTACAGGGATGTTCACCTAGCGGTGACACTGCTGGTATCATCCATCAGACTGTGCACATATGTCACACACCTCACCCACACAGCCCATTCTGTATGTTGTTCATAACACTGACACAGCTATACCGATAGGTCATGGCCATTCACAGCCTTACATACACAGATGCCTAACATTTGTCTGTGTGGTATGGGCTACAATGAGGGTGGGGTACAACACAATAACCCTGTTCTACTGTAGCTGGCACTGGTGTGCTGTGCACATGTCACTCTTGCACCTTTTGTAGTTGTGAGTCTGTCAACAGGCCACTGATGGAACACTCCTGTGACATGCAAAGGTATTTGTAATCAAATATCCGTGCTTTCTTGTACATCTGTACTGCTAACATCTACAGTGCTAATGGTTCATGGACATGCACACCATACTCAGCAGGGTTATAGTGCAGTGCCACCCTAATTGACTGTCATCACCACTTGTGGGTTGATATTATCTAACACCCTATCTGTATTGTATGGTCATGCTAGGCACTTGTTCAGAACTTGTGAGCATGTCATGAGCTGCTGATTACTATAGCACCCATTCCACATCATTTCCCACAGGTACACTGGCTGTCCTACACTTCCCAGCTTGCTTATGGTACAACAGATGTTGTACACACGTAACGCACATATCCTGTGGGACATGGTTGTATATACAGGCATGTCCAACTGTCACGTACCAGTGCTACTGCCTGTCTATATGAGGGATATGTCGTACATATGGCAATAGAGCAATTGTATCATGTACACATTCAATGCTCACCTCCCAACATACGGCACTACAGCCTGTGGGTGATGCACTTCTGCAGCCGTGCTGGGGGCATAGCTCGCAGGTGTACCTCATTACGAGGAACATACCTCATATGGGGTTCTAAACGGTGCATGTTCCTCAAGGTTCCACATTGGAAGGGTCTGTCACACATTAATTGTTGTAAATTGTTTACCTGCTAGCCATGGCTAAATAGATGGAAATCATATTAATTCATTAGAATATCCTTTTTATACGTAAAACCAGCCTATTTTAGCCATCATATGCCCTTCCTAGTTGAAGCTGTTAGTAAGCCAGTTGTAAGTGTTCCACGTTTTGCCCATTTGTCACACAGTATGAGGGCTAATGTTCCTCAGTTTGGGGACAGGAGGTTGACAGCTATGGCTGGGGGTAATGCTGTCACCAACCCTGACTGCACCTGACAGTCATTTGGGGATGTGTAACATTCGCAACACACCCCACCCATCACATAGTCTCACATGATCTACACCACTGGTCACACCTATGAGGACAACTTGTGCAGTACGTCTCCATACTCACTGTAGGCACCAGAGGTAGCCCCCATCATGGAAGCCAACATCACCAGCTTATAGCCCACAGACTCATGTGTGCCCATCACATACAGCCAATAGTGAGTTATAACATTCACAACACACCAGTCATAGATGACTCTGTAGGGAGTCATACTGCAGTTCCACACAGCAGGCTACACAAGGCGTTAGTCGCTTACATCTTGCTGTTGGGTAATTGCTTCTGCAACATAACCTATGCACCCATGCCAAACCTCACCAGGTACGATATGACTGTCATTCTCCATGTTAGTGTGACTGCCCTGTGATGCCACTTCACAGACTACGTGTGCAGGGACATGCAATAGCTCACCAGTCTTATAGCCCTGAGGGTGTGGGCCAAGCCCTGGGGAGCATTTTGCATTCGTCCGGACACGATACCACTGTACAATGACTGACTGTGTCACTTCAACAGTTGCCTATACTCCTATTGTCATTCCACAGGCATCTGGTATCTGTCTGCTATGACTGACCTGGTCAAACACAATGCTGTTGCACAGATGACTTGAGCCCTGGGAGTACAGCTCACATGTAAGGCACTTGCTGCTTCTATCCTGCCTGTCTTGCACAGTTTCCAATAACTGTCACCAGCAGGGCGGTAACTGGCAGGCACGACATGGGGTCATGTGACACAATGCTTGCATCTTCCTCTGTGACGCACGCAGGCAAGGCACACCTTATAATGCACCACTCAAACATCTCTGCAGTGACTGGGACCTGCCTGTAGGCTCTGCAGAGCACACCTGCAATGACAGGTTATAGACAGACCATACCTTTCAGGCACATACCTGGACAGGCACACCCACAGCTGAGGGGTTCCCATATCCCACTATGTTTTGCACACATCCTGGCAAGTTACTTAGCACAATGCATCAGAGGTGCTCCACGTGCAACTAGCTGTGTCCAGGACCACTATACACATTGTAACAAGCGACAGAGTCAACATCCTACCCCACGGGTGACATACTTTCTATGTTGGTATAGTGGACAGTGGGCCTCAGACAGCTACTACTGATGTGTGACTGACACTACCCCACACTTCACTGGGATAGCCACTCATGTACCGACACATCCATGAGTCATACCCTCCGCTCTGCTGGGTCAACCCATACACACCACCTCCAAGACCTACATTGCCCTTGGCATGAACACTACCACCATGTGACTGGTGTTACACACCTGGGGTTATCCCCTCATTGGTGGATTCCAAACATATGCTAATCAACCTTGTTAGCCACATCCCGGCAACCCACCCATCACAGCATACACAGTACATGAGTACTACAACACCTACTACAGACATCTTCTGACAGCGGTTGTTAACATCATGACACCCGTGCAGATGGACAATGCACATACAAATGCTGACACATACCCCAGTGCACTTCATTAGCATGTACACAACTGCATGGATCATGCTATTCCACACAGAGCCATGATGGGACACACCAGATAACAGACGCCATTCTGGTGGTCATGTTCCATGGACATATGATGTACAACAACAGGTGTAGGCTGTTGCACAGTGGTGTACATTCCCATGTGTGGGGTGGCTCATTGGTCAGCCGTGGTGGGGCCACAGGGTCCCTCATCACATACTCCAAGACTAGCTACGTAAACATGACTGCCACACATTCCGGGGTGTACCACCAGGCATTATGGTGGTATATCAGTAGTCGATGGCAACACCCACATCTGCTGTCACATACAACAGTCACTCAGGAGCATTGCAGACCCAGGTGTTGTTGCCAACATGCTGGAGGATGGATTCAATGCTGACATTACACCCTCTCACTCACTACAGGGCCGCAATCCATACATGAACATTGTGGTGTCCCTGTGGTCACACCTACACAGTACTGACCTACACTCTATATGTCCTGGGACACTGGCCCCATGTCACCTTCCAACGTCCCAGGCTGTGATGTCCACCAACCTCTGAATTACATGTCTCCCCACTAGGCCACCATATTCAGTAATAGCCTTGTTTCAGACATTGTAGCCCCTGAATGGCACACAGCAGCATTTATCACACTACACACAGGTGGCACCACATTGCACGAGTGGGACTATAGACCTACACACCTGACTGGACTGTTCTGCATGGCTATGGGGCACACCATCAAGGACGTCATTCACAGAGACATTGTTGGGCTCCCGCCCTTTGCTGCCACCTGGGTTGGGCTTGTTAGGGCCAGAGCATGGCCCCTACACATGGTGGACTCCTTTCATACAGTTACCAGGACAGTTGCTGATGGTACAGGAGTCCACACATCCTACATTGTCCTCTCATTGCCTTTCAGCACCATTCCCCATTCTGGTATTGACAACATACACATCCACCTGCACATCGTACCCTGTGTCGCAGGATGTTATGCTATGTGGCTCATGGACAGGACACACAGTGAGGCCAGCATACCATAGTACCTACTACATGTCAGGTACATTTGGCATACCACGGTCCTCAGTCATAGGGCCCCTCATGTTCAGTATATGCTTCCCTGCGGAACAGGCTAGCACATGGGACTTTCCCTGCCTAGCTTTCAAACCCCTGCATACCAAGTGCCATGATTGCTCCACCAGCTGATACTGACTCCAACCATACGGGTGTCGCTGTGACAGATACATAATATGACTATTATGGCATCAAGCTGCATGACACAAGGTGCATGCACATCACCTTTGCATTACACCATTCACCCACTGACTATCACATGGATGGTAGTCCCCTACATACATATCACATTGTACATGTTTGCAGTACACACATATGTCACACCCACTCCTGTGATTACCGTATTGCCACTGTGGCATGGATATCCTTCTACGTGGCCACACCTATCCATACTGGGTGTGTAGCTGGTACATAGGCACCCATTGTACCTCTGAACTCAAGACATCTACACACATTCAAGGGTATACCACCCCATTTAGGGTGTACCTTACACAACAGCTACAGCTTTACATGCCACAACATTAACACGCCATGACGTTTACTGAGCTACAACAGTTTAAATATGCGGCTGCACTACGGACATCACATGTGTACACATTTGCATACTACATACTCAGGGGTGACCTCTGCTGATCAGACAGGACCCATGTCCACAACATTATTAATGGATATACTCCTCATACACGACATAAGCAGAGGCCACTGTGAGCAACATGCTCATGGATATGTGCACACATGCCACAATGAGTGGGATGTGCTTGTGGGTTACATTCCCAAACCGGACACTCACCATGCTTTGGAACATAAGTCCTATGTACATCATGCAGGGAAACTCAGTAGCACTGTTAATGTGATACCTCCCTTGGTGGTTGGGAGACACATGTAGGCCTGGGATCACTGCAGTGGCTGTACTGTGCAGAGGTGCAGGTGACACCTGGCTCTGCTGTTCACAGGACATTACCCTAGAGAGGTGCCACTAGTGTGAACACTGTAGTTGTGCTTACACATGGACTTGCCAGACTGCATAGTACCCCACTATGCACCTGTGAAGCTATTACATGTCCTTTGTGCATGGTTACTTGGTGGCCCTTCCATTTAGATTAGCTATCATGCTATTACTATGTCCCATACCTACAGGCCATATGTATCCTGTTATTGTACATACCAATAGACGATACCTGTGGTATGCATGATATGCCTGTTATGCTGTGTAGAATATCTGTCATATCTACCTATAATACTATACATTACACATATTTCACATAGTATCCCATAATGCAAAGCATACTTGCACAGCGGGACCACCTTACATATGTCATTAATGTTATATGCCCATACACATGCGTGCTGTGACAGTATATCAACATATACTATCCCCTGCTATGGCACGTCCTTGTTGGACATACCCTACCACTGACGGCAGGTTGTATGGAATTGTTCTGTTTAATGCCCTCATGTAGCATCCCTTGTGGTGTCTGTGCTGTGTACCTTGTGTCCCACTGCTGGGCGCACAGTTTCTACAAGCGTTAGTATGCTCAGCAAGACATCAGTACATAAATACCTTTCCCCACTTTATGCATTGCGGACACGTTTAATTAATGCAAACCAGGCTATACATACAGTAAAACTAATTAATACAGATCATGCTATACATAACCTTACATATTGGGCATTCTACATATCTTGTTGTCCTTACGGCGTTTCGTTTCTATCTCTCTCACAGTGTTTCAACTGGTATTCGGTATGAGCATACGGTTTGAATGTCTGGCAAGTCATCCTTATATACGTCGATACCTGTAACATGTGGATTCATCCCGCCAATTGGTGTTCCTGAGTGACTAATTACTTGCATATCAGCTGTGCAACTACTCCATTCACCAATTACATGGCAACAGTGGGGTATAATTGGATTCTCCACTTGGGCGTTGCCTATTTGCCCTACCTTCGGGGAGACGGTCTGTATTGTGTTTTGTTATGTGTAACTGCAACTGCTATGCATGGAGACAAGTATAGTTTGGATTCATGTCCCCCGTGGATTGTGTGTGACAGGTAGAGTATTTGGTTCAACATGTGGGTGTACCTGTCATCCCAATGTGTGATAACGGAGTATTGCAAACAAAACCTATAACATGGCTGTTTGTTCCATTATACAACGCCTGCAATTTTGCATGATGCCTGTAATTGTGTCTCTCACACGGTATGTTGAGGGTTCTGCAGATGTAATTGACTGACTGGATGTTTGTGCTGCTATTACAGTCTGTATTGCTTTAGTTTCTAGTGTGGGGGATGTCGGTGGGTGTACATAGCATATACAGGTTTGTGGGCCTTGCATTTCTACATAATCCATATATATGTGTGTGGGCTCCATCCCTAATTAGAGAGCTAACAGTTAGTAGACATGTTACGTGATTGTACGTTGGGCCATTGTTAATTGGTTTCTATATTGTCTGCAGGTGAGCTTGCTTCTTGTATACCTCCGTAATTGCGGCAATATATCAAGGGATATGTGTAAGTGACTACTATCCCTTGTATTTCTGTCCCAGATATTTGCAGTCATTATGGTTGTGTTGTTAAAAGAGCCTGTTTGCCATGGGTTGCCACCTTTTCATATGGTCATTGTTGGACACCTGCGGGACACATAGCGGTGTTTACAGGCCAACACATAGCCACGGTCAGTACACAGGTTAGCACATACTTTTATCCTCACTACATACCTATTGTTGTGTGACTTTGGCTACTTATCATATTGCATGTAACATTTACGTTTCTTACATACAGGCATAACTATTACATACGACTGTTACATTATATATGGGACATATTTATGTCCTACCATCTCGGACATTTGCCCTTTGTACTGTTTTATGTCAGGACACACCTGCCCAGGGTGGGGCTGTCCCTCCTACTGTGGGACAGGTAGTAGCCGTATGCCTACAGCTAGCTATACCCACACCTACCGTACTAATCTGCCTCTGACTTGGCACTAACAAACACATGTTACGGACACACACACACATTACAGTCACACAGAGACGCACACGGCACCCTCAACGCACACTTACACAGACTACGGCACTCACAGACACAGTTGAACACAGTACCTACGTGGGCCACGACACCGGCAGCGGTGACTAACTGTCCCTTCATATCATCATACTATTACTCGCGGATGTACTGTTCCGGTACTGTGTTCTATCGGTCTTTCAGCCTCGTGGTTACGCATGTCGGTATGTTACACATTCCATGGTTGGCGGTATCCTATTTATTTGTACCTCCAAGGTGTTATGAATGTCGTTGAACTATCTATTATATTTGCAGATATCGCTGAATCCATCTATATCACCATATATAGGTTCATAGGTTCATAGGTTCATACTAGGCTATCTGCCCAAGGGCATTTATAAGCCTAGCCCATCGTTATTTGGCTTTCGCCACCCCTTTAGTTTGAATAAAACTATGCCTATTATTTTGCTGTGCCTCTGTCAAGCAGTGACACTGAAGTAATCCCTGGGGTATATCTGCGATCCCCCATCCATTGGTCAAGATTCCTCTTGAACAAGGCCAGCGAGGTGCTCTGCCTCACATGTACTGGGATTTTGTTCCACAGCATAGGGAGTCTCTGGGTGATGAATCTGTCCCTCCAGCACGTTCTATTAATAACCGTGTCAAGGTTTAAGTCTCCCGCCCTTGTGGTTCTGAGGGATCTAGATTTTTTTGAGGTGAAGCATATTCATCAAATCAGGGTTTGACATGGCCTTATATGTCAAGCACAGGTCACCTCTGAGCAAGCGGTATGAGACTGAATAGAGCTGGAGTTCTTTCAGTCGGGCAGCATAAGACATATTTTTGAGACCCTTTATCCTTTTGGTGAGGAACTCTTGGGGCCTTTTCAGCTGCT
Source organism: Protopterus annectens (assembly GCF_019279795.1). Taxonomy (NCBI): domain Eukaryota; kingdom Metazoa; phylum Chordata; order Ceratodontiformes; family Protopteridae; genus Protopterus; species Protopterus annectens. Next base: position 1,316,897,764 of record NC_056733.1, read on the forward strand.
GCAGGTGTCGGTTCAGATACATTTCAAATGGGGCATTGTACTCAATCATAGGTCTAATGAGTGATGAGTACAGGGGGACGATGACCTCCCTTGATCTAGATGTGAATCCCTTCATGATCAGGTGGGCAATGTAGAAGGTTTTCCTAACTACTTTAGCAACATGAGTGTCAAACGAAAGGCTACTGTCAACCTGGGTCCCCAGATCCCTGATGACTTCTTCTGTGCTCAGTGGATTGCCACCTATATGGTAGCTAGGGGTAACCTTGTTTTTCCCGAAGGGTATGACTATGCATTTCTTGGCATTTAATTTTAGGCCATGGCTCTGGCACCAGTTATCCGTTTCTGTGAGGCCCTCTAGTGCCCTTTCTATCTGTATTATATATATGCATATGTGTACATATATATATATATATATATCTGGCGGGGAACGTGACAGGCACACAGCACCACCATATGCTGTAAGGTTCATGTACTGTTCAGGTGTTGGCATTCCGTGTTCCACTGGCTGTTGTGTTTACAATGTTTGAGGGCTGCCTATGTAGGAGTCACACACTGGGCCACCTATACATTACAATTTACAGGTGGTCATGTTTGTGTGACATCCATTTTACTGTGTGTGCAGCTGGAGAGGTGTCAGTCCGTAGGGGCCTACACTGTCAGAGTATGTGCTATACATTCCCTCTTTGCTAAGGCATAGGCATATTGGGCACGCCTCTGTCTGCCTACTGGGGCTGGCACAGTGTGTTCATGGTCTGAATCCCTCTGTGCCTGTAATGGCCTTGGCAATTGCGGTGGGCTATGAGGGCCTTCACCATTTTGTCCCTGCTGCAGCTGCTTCCGCAGGATCATATTATGTAGCATGGCACATACTATGACGATGTGGGCACACGTGCCTGGAGAGTACCGCAAGGCTCCACCAGATGTATCCAAGCACCGGAACCGAGATTTCAGCATCCCGAACACACGCTCTATGATGATTCTGGTTTGTGCGTGTGCCTCATTATGGCGTTCTTGCATGGGTGTGTGTGCATTTCTGATGGGAGTCATCATCCACGGCTCCAGTGCATAGCCAGCATCCCCCACGAGATGGCCATGTGGGATGTCCCCCCTGACAAATACCTGATACAGCTGTGAGGCATGGCAGATATGGGAGTCATGGTAGCTTCCAGGGCTGCCAGCACACACATCCATGATAATGCCCTGGGCATTGCACATGACCTGGCAGTTGATGGAGTGGAATCCCTTGCGGTTTATGTAGCGCCTACCCTGCTCACCAGGTGGTGATTTGATTTGTATGTGCATGCAGTCTATCGCACCCAGTACCTCCGGGTATTGTGCCACACGGTGGAAGTGGCGCATATTGCTGGCCAACTCCTCCTGAGTTCTGGGGAAGTATATCTGCTCATTGGCATGTGGTAACATGACATCCAGGAACTGGTGTAGTACCCTGGATGCTGATGCCTGTGAGATACCCATTATATCTCCAGTTGGCCTTTGAAAGGTACCTGTGGCCAGTATTCGCAGGCTTACACATACCTTCATGTCCACTGGGATGGGTTCCCCTCTGTTGTTTCTGGTTCTCAGGCGTGGCCGGCACAGCTCCACTATTTGCTGTAAGATGTCCCTGTCCATCCTGTAATGCTCTACTATCTCCAGGTCATGTAGCCCCTGGTAGGTTACCCTTGGTCTGAACACTCTCCTTCTCCTCCAAGGCCTGCGGTGGTTGTCGGCATCATCCTCCACAACACCGTCAGTCTCTAACACATGCTGATGAATCACAGCTATGGCAGCTCCCAACATGTACATTTTAAAAGTTCCCCGTGTGTTTACACCTATGGTGCAGTGTTTGGGAATACACAGGTGTGTGTTGGGTGCTTTCACACTTTATACTATTGTGCTGTGAACACCAATGATGTCATAGGGTGTGTATGTATGATCGTAGCTACAGGTTATCTTATGTGTTTTACTGCCAGAACTACTATTGTGGTGCCTTTGGTGTTGAATTACATTTGTCTGCCATGGATTACCTCTTGACCTTCCCTTTACATTTCTGCACATTGCACCTACCATTTTCTGGCATGCACCCTGTAGCCTACTTTCATTTGTACTTTCCTGGACCTGGCGTATCTTGCGTTATGTGTGCTACTGCCGGTCTACTGTCGGTTTGCTTTGCTCTGCTGTGTCAGGTCTCCTATCTTTGCAATCCAAAACCTCCCCTCCTTTCTTTGCATTCCAATGCCTCCCCTATCCTGTTTTGCAGGTTTCTGCAAGCAGACTTGTCAGCTGTCGTCGATTGGCCTTCGTGGGTTGATTGGTGTTGATTGCTCATTAGTACTCCAATTACCCTACTTCCGCATTTCCTTCTTTTCTTCCCCTGACCTTCCTGTTTCTGCTATTGTTTGCGGCGAGTGTGTCTGATTACTGGGTTTCGGGCACGTTTTCATCCTTGTACACATGCGCTTTTGGGCACCATGTGTGCTCTCAGCTAAACGATTCCTCCCGACCCCTGTCCTGCAGCTTTGCTTAGCAATGGACAGGCCAGATTTGCAATGCTCCAATGTGCTTACTGCTACGGTGGCACACCCCTCTGCTGATGTCATGTATCTCCTCTGAGCCACTCCTCGGTGTTATACTGCTGCGCCATATGGTACAATCTTCATCTGGTGGGACATTTGCGATTCAGTATTATCTGCCTCATTTGCATGGCATTGACTACTAATTCATAGTTACAGTGCCGAACACTATCGCAGGCCCTTAACAACCCTTGCACCTTGGTTGTGGTGTTCCATGCCTACCATTGTGTATTATGCTGTAAACCTGATTTCTATTACGTTGCGATTTTATGACATTTTTATATTATTTCTTTATGTTACAGCTTCCGCACACATGCCCTGCGGTTGTGCTGTGCGTTACTGTGGACATGACATTAAATGTTGTTATTTACGTGTTGTGCATCTTTTCTTATGCCATTGGCTGTGCATTTCACCATTGGCATATGTTAACATTGTGATACCTGGGTCTGGCCCTCTTCCATAGCTCCGATGTTCTGTTTGGGAAAATGTAAACCGTGTTTTTTGGTTTACATTTCCGTGGGCTTATGCTACGCCTGCACCACTTCATGAATCGCTATATGCCTTCATTTGCATTGTGCAACACTGCACATAGGGTGATTAGCATACCTACGCTGGGGGCTGCGCAGTTCTGGCGTACGCCGGTAGTGCACGTGGAATTGGATCGTACCTGAATCGCTCGACGGCCATATTTGGCGTTATACCGCCTACGCTATGCCTGCACCTGGCGCAAGCTTCATGAATCCCGGGGAGTATATATAATTCACAGGGGGTATGGAGGTGCAAGGAAGCTTGGCTCTGGCAAAAAAGTAAAGTTTCATTTTTTTGAAGTTTTCTATCAGTTTACGTTATTGCCTCAGACATGATATCATGCAGATAGACAAGGCCCTAAAGAGCAAAGCACAAAAATGAAAAGTGCTGTCACCAACGAAACATGGTACCCCATCTCATCTTGGCATCTTTAACTATGAAACATGGTACCCCATCTCCTCTTGGCATCTTTAACTATGAAACATGGTACCCCATCTCCTCTTGGCATCTTTAACTATGAAATATGGTACCCCATCTCCTCTTGGCATCTTTCACTATGAAACATGGTACCCCATCTCCTCTTGGCATCTTTAACTATGAAACATGGTACCCCATCTCCTCTTGCCATCTTTAACTATGAAACATGGTACCCCATCTCCTCTTGGCATCTTTAACTATGAAACATGGTACCCCATCTCCTCTTGGCATCTTAGGTTCATAGGTTCATACTAGGCTATCTGCCCTGGGGCATTTATAAGCCTAGCCCAATTGTTTTTGGCTTACGCCACCCCTTGATTTGAGTATACTGTGCCCTTTTTAAAGTTTATAGGTTCATAGGTTCATAGGTTCATACTTTAACTATGAAACATGGTACCCCATCTCCTCTTGGCATCTTTAACTATGAAACATGGTACCCCATCTCCTCTTGGCATCTTTAACTATGAAACATGGTACCCATCTCCTCTTGCATATCTTAACTAACTCCTCTTGGCATCTTTAACTATGAAACATGGTACCCCATCTCCTCTTGGCATCTTTAACTATGAAACATGGTACCCCATCTCCTCTTGGCATCTTTAACTATGAAACATGGTACCCCATCTCCTCTTGGCATCTTTAACTATGAAACATGGTACCCCAGCTCCTCTTGACATCTTTAACTTGGAAGAGAAAATAAACCCCCACATCACTGACTCATGAAATATTAGTAAACAGATGCAGCTCAGGTGGAGTAACATAGTTAGTTAGGGGTTATGTACAGGATGTTGTAAACATTAACTGCCTAGTCAGACAAACATAAGAGACTGCAAAGCCTCCTGCTGTCAGCTTATTCATATATTCTCAAACGTAAAATCAGCCAGCACAAGTGCCCAGTCTGTGTTAATCAGGAAAGGGGATATTATTTGTTTATTTATGATATGATCCTTTAATCAAGAAGCAATAAAACAAAGTCAACAAATAATGCATCTTGTCTGTGGAATATCTGTTAGTGCACACTGACACTGTTGTGTTTTCTTGAGAGTTCCAGTGTAAGGAAGATGATTTCTGAACTCTGAAATGTATAGTTACAGAGCATTCTGAGGGTGACAAAGCTTTGATTATCTCTTCATAGCTTAAATTGAAACTGTTTTTGCCTATTAAGTGAAACTGTAGCTTTTCGTGATGGAAACAATCCTTTAGTTGGTAGAAATATTTGAGAGAAACATGATTTGCTGCATTGTGGGAAGTGCTAATTACAGTTCTGTAAACATCAAAACAGCTAGAATAGTAGCAACAAAAACTGTGCAGGGACAAGAAATCTTAAAATACTACTTGACAACTAATTTTGATTAGCATTCTCAGACACCACAGAGTTTGCTGGACTGGAAAGGCAGAGGTTATGGCTGCTTGTTTTCTGTATTGGGCTAGATTACTATAAGGTGCAGTGGTTACAGAGATCTTCACTGGGGACCATGGTAGTGTCAGAAGATGTCAAAGCTTTCCTGTGATCCATTATGTTCTACAGGTGAGGATATCCCATTACATAAAGAAGGAAATAGCCTACCATCAGCATTCACTATACCATGCAGAAGGACAACACACTGTTGGTAGAGCCCTCTATAAATACCAATATACTAACACATGTACTATGTGTGGTGTATTCAATGGACTGAAAGAACATTGTGAAACAAGAACTGAATGCGGCCTTGAGGTGTGACAGTCCGACAGTTCAGAGTATTGAGGGGAACCATTCTTGGATTGTGGACCTGCACAACTTGTTCCGTGGGCCTTGCTGGGTCCTGGAGGATGAGACAGACATGCGAGAAAGTGTATGTTGTGAATACCACATCAGAATGGAAGAGCCTACCGATTGGTGTGCAGGCATGGTGGTAGGGCTGAGACTGTGTGTAGACTACACTAAGTTAAATGTTGAGCAGAGTCTTGGGATGCTTGCTGGGGGCGAGTGTTTAGCAAGCTGGATGCCAATATGGGGATTTTGGCAAAGCATTAATTCTGCACGGAACACTTTCAGCAATGATGGCGGAATTCATTGAAAAGGACTAGAGGGTGTTTCTCACTTAGACGATGTGTTGGTCTGGCGGCGTTGCCAGGAAGACCACGATGCCCGACTTCATGAGAGGCTGGAAGAAGCTGGTATTACGTTGAATATAGAGAAATGTGACCTGTCGAGAGGGACAGTGACCTTCTAGGGCCATGTCATTTTCTGGTATAAGATGACAGCACCTGCTACAGTAGGAGAACTCAGAAGTTTCCTGGGCATGGTGAATCAGGTGGGGAAGTTCATCCCTCATTTGGCTGAGAGGGATAGAGCTTTGAGAGACTTGTTATCAAAAAAGAACAGCTGGTACTGGGGTGGGGATCAGGAGAAGGCATTTAATGATTTAAAAGAGGCAATCACCTCACCTCCAGTTCTGGCTGGATGCATCATCCTTTGGGTTGGGGAGTGTGTTACAGCAACAATGGGAGGATGGCTGGAGACCCAGGTTGAAAAAGAGGCTTTGGCATCTACCTGGGCATGTGAAGATTACCTATTGGGCAAACCATTTTGTCTAGAGACTGACCATAAACCCTTGGTCTCCCTGCTGGGTGGCCAGGCGTTGGATCTTTACGCCTTTATTTCAGGATGAGGCTGATGCAGTTTTCGCGTGCAATATGCTCCAGGAAATCACTGTGGGTGGCAGATGCCCTGTCGTTCTCCACTTAAAACCAGGCTAACCCCGAGGAAACAGAGTTAATGGAGATATATATGTGCATAGTATTGTGGAAAACATGCAGGTGAAGCCATCCTTCCTCAAACCCTACGGAGCAGCTGAAAGCGGACAGTGTGTGTGTGCGGGTTATGGACTTGTGCAGCCAGGGGTGGAGGAACCTTTACTGAAGAACTACTGGCCAGATCGTTTTACTCTGACAGTGAAAGATGGGTTGCTTTTGAAAGATTCGCCTTGTTATCCCCTCTGCCATGCGTAATGAGGTGTTGTCGAAGTTGCATGAGGGACATCAAGGCATTGTGAAGTGCAAAGCCAGAGCCTGTCAGACCGCTTGGTGCCTGGGCTTAGCCAACAGATAAATGACATGGTCTTAAGATGCAGGACGTGCATCTCAGAGAAGAATCCTCCTGAGCCTCCTTCATACCCTGACCGTCCATGGCAAAGTGGCGGATTTGTTTGAATTGAAAGGACATACTTACCTTCTTGTTGTAGACTACTTCTCCAGGTTTCTCGAGATTGCATTGTTGAACCATACCACATCCAACGAGGTCATCATCCACCTAAAATCTTTTTTGGTATCCCAGAGGTACTTGTGTCTGATAATGGACCTCAGTTTTCAGGGCAGTCTTTTGCAACCTTATGGCCGACCATGTTACAAGCAGCCCCAGGTTGTGAAGAATCTGCTAAAGAAAGTACAGATCCACATGGCTCTCTTGGCGGCTGCAGAATGGTTATAGCCCTCGGAACTTCTTATGGGCGGACTTCCTCCGATTTATACTCCACAGTTGGACCCTCTTCTGCCTGATTGGAGAAGGCACAAGGGGAAAGAGGGGGAGAAGAGGGTGTATAATAAATCTACAACAGGCCATCGGGCAGGCCGTTGGGGAATGTGTTGCCTGGTGACCAGGTGTGGGTGACAGATCTGAAGACCCCAGGTATGGTAGATCAAAACCATTGCTGAGGTCTTTCAAGGTTGGCGTGCCGCAAGGGACTGTTTTGATTCCTTACCTGAGCCTGACTGTGAACCAAACCCTGGGTGTCGGAAAATGTGCCAAGTAAGGTCGAAGAGGCCTTGCCATCTTGCAATGGCCTTCCCGAACCCGGACTCGGGTGATGTGGTGAGGACCAGATCTGGAAGAGTTATTAATAAGCGGACCGCTTGGATCTGTGAAGTTCCAGGCAGAAATAACAATGTCTTGGGGTTTATAGTAATCTGAATGTGGCTAAGTGAGCATTTGGTGTCAATGTACCAAGTCGTAAAGTGGGAGTAATTGAATAGATCTGGGTTTGGTGCTAAGTGAAAAGGGGCCTTATGGAAAGGGAGATGTGGTGTATTCAATGGACTGGGTTGTCTTGCCGTAGCTAGTGTTCTGTGGGCGGGGAAGACAGGAAGTTGTTGCATTGCATTGCATGTATGTTGACCGGTCAATAAAGCTTGGAGTTGGTACTAACTGCACACCATTGTCTCGCGTCTTCTTTTAAGGTAAAAGAATACGACACTATGAAGAGTGCCTTTCCAGCAACTCCAGTCTCTTACCCATATATGTGAATAAAGCTTAAGAATTCTGGACGAAGCAAAAAATGAAGGGGAGAGCAAAGGCTCAAAATCTGGGACAATTGTGAAATATTTCTTTCATTCACTTTAAAAAGTTACTAAACCAACAGGTTTTGCATTAACATGTATCCCCTGAATAAACACTAGTTTGAAGTTCTATTGAGTGGCGTTATTGCTTGAATGTAGTCCTCAGTGATTTTCCAAAAACAAACCTTTTTTCAGAGACAGTTCAGAAATTTGAGGCAAAATTAAAGATTTTCTCTACAATCAGGGTCAGTTGAGAGGTATGGAGAAAAGCTGTTGTCTAAAAGGGACAGCCAGAAGTCAGGCTGGTGGCTGAGTGGCAAGGAACAAAATATAATATAGTATAAAACAGAAAAATAAAACATGCAATACAGCAAAATTTATTTTAAGATAAATACTATCATGATGGTTAAGTGTTTATGTTATTTTGATCACTTTCAATGCAAAATGTTATAATTGTCCCACCAAGCATAAATTCAGTGAGTTTTCTGTCTTTACTTCAAAAAACACTGATTATGCAGAAACCGTCTTCTGGATAATGTTTGCTTGCTTAGAAAATTATAATTATGCAGTTGAAGATTTTTTTTTTCATGGATTGCACGGTAACCATTGTATGATATATTTTCAATGGAGAAGCTGAGGTAAACATACAGAACAAAACAAAAATGATGAATGTGTAGGCTGCTTCTTGAAGATAAGCAATAAAGACCAGAAACAAAGCTATACAAGAACGGTAGTCCTAAACTGCTTATGTACATCTGAATGTTGCATACCCACAACATGCATATGCCACTTCCTTTCAATATCTTACAAATTGATGTTATTGTCATCAATCATGTGCACAGTTCATTAAAAAAGATTAATCATTGTTAGAAAATGGCTGTTTTAACCAATTCCTTATGTGCAGTTTGTTCTGCAAGACAAGCAGAATTGGGCCCCATTCAGCCTTGATTACATATCTGTCAAGAGTTCTCGGTATATTTTCAATGACCTCTGCCTTAGTGATGCATTCACAGCTATGACACAATTGTCGTTTACACAGGGAGTGATGCAATGTCACTAATATTCACAAGCTGTTTGCAGGGCACGGTAAACATTCTCATGGTCATGTTGACTTTTGCACATTCCAGGGCTTCTTCTGTGTAATTAACACCCATTACTTATTCTATTCATCCTGATGTTTCTTAAAATGTTTGTGGCAATATAATTTTGTAACCAAGGAAGACATTATTCTTATTGCTTCTGCAACATTCCTTTGAAGAATCACACTAGTTTAAGTGTTTTTTCCTCTCTTTCCATCTAAGGCACTGGTCTGATTTCTGCTCTTCTGATATTAAGTTACATGTGTTGCAACTTCACTTTTCATATCAAAGATGGAGAAGCTACCAGAAGTTATTTATTGAAATGATTTATCAATTATCACAACAAATATGCAAATCAGTATACAGCATGCATAAACAGTGACTGGATCCCTGTGCTGCTATACACCATGGGAAAAGGAACATGAGATCTTCAGATGAAGGAAAAAAGCATAGCTTTGGATAAGGATAAACACAATATTTTTTTAAGAAGGCATTCAACACCTTGGCACAAAGGAGGATGATAAATTAACTGGATAATGTTGATGAAAATTAAAAAATTGAACCAGGTACAACCTATCTAATAGATGAACAAATAAAAACTGGAAGTGAAAGTGAGAGTGATTGATGGGAATAGTATTTCTGTTTAGTGACAACCATTTTGATGTTTTTTTCCCCTGGCAGCAATGAAAAACGTTTGCTCTTTCTCTTGTGTTATGGGATTACAGGTTTTGAATAATGTATATATATATATATATATATATATATATATATTTTATTCTTATATATTTTTTATGTTTATTTATGCACATAAGTAGTTATTAAATCGGGAACATGAGTATATGTATTTATTCATTGACTTTTCATGTATTTTATTTATATTTATCCACATGTCCTTGTCTTTACATTTTGTGTATGTGGTTTTTAAACAGAATTTTTCTGACTTTAGCAATTAACTAAGGGCAAAACGTAACCATAGTAATTAACTGATTGCTGAGTGTTGAATTAATTCTGAGTGGTAGGATTGGTTGTTCTAGTAATGAATGAAAGTATTTAAGTGCTGTTGCTGTTTGAATTAACTGTTTGATGAAGCAATGGTTACCATTAAGAAAGCGCTCACCATTTTGTGTTAAAAAAGAAGATTTTACTTTGTCGTGATTCAGCTTCTTTATTTCAGCTACCTTCCTACTGGGCACCTGTATTTCAACATTTTCAACTTCTGAGCTGGTTTGGATTTATTTGTTTGCTGCTTGTGTATCTAATGATGGCAGAAGGTACTGTGAACATTGCAGTGGATGCAACAGTTGGTGTAAATGTGGAAAGGAGACTTCTGAATTTTCTAACAAATCAAGACAATCCACTGCTACAAACAGGTACTTTTAATATGAACTCTGAGACTGTTAATACTAACAACATCAATGAAGCTGAGATACGCAATTTGAAAAGAAATGTGGAGAATGATTTGTATAGTTTTAAGTGGCTCCAGAGCCAACGGTTCCATTTTAAAGCCTGCTTAAACCTAAATGTTATACCAAGGGGACTCAGATGGAAACACTTAACTCCACTTTGTTAGCCCAGTGGCAACAAATCAATCTTAACACCAGTAAAGCATATATACCATTGTTGCTGGACTTTTTCAAGCCAGTGGAACAAGAGCTTAATGAAAAGATATGTCAGCAACAACACAAACTGTCTGTGCTTTATGGGGAAGCAGCTACTGAAGTGTACATGCATGAACTAATTGATAAGATACTTCGCTATGAAACTAGACTGCTTGAGCAAAAGAAAAAGAAACTGTGCAGGGATTTAACAAATTTCACTAACCAGCATGTCTTTACTTGTCTGAAACCTGCACAGTCTGCAGAGCAGTCCACTACCAACCGCAATTTGCAATTCATGAGAGAAACCAATGGGCAGTCAGAGGTAACATCAACAGCCTACCAGCAGAAGAGAGGGTGAGTTCAATCATTTGAGTGGCATGAGAGACCAAGGGCGGAGCATCAGGTATAGTCTGAAGAGATGACCAATGCACTCAGGGAAGAAGAGGAAACAATGAATCAACAGCCAGGAGGGAGTGTCCTTTCATCTAATGAGGTACATTCCATTTACTCTACACCGATGGAAGTGCCATCGTCTTTGGCAACCAATGATAAGGCAACAACTGCCTCTACAACTACAACCATGGTAAAAAGAAAGATTAATATAGAAGTAGGATAACAACAGGTTTTTCCTGTTCTACCCCTTCCATTTTGAGCAGGGAGGAGAAAATCTGTGGAACAGGACACTTACAGGGGCCAGAAATGGAAAGAGGCACCAGGTCAGTTACAAACTCACACTTTGAAGAAAATGTGGGGGTATGGGCAGGAGAGTTAATATGGAATATTTCCAAATATGAATTGTCTGCAGCTGAGACGTCTTTATTAAATAGAGGTTTAAATTTTATACCTACAACTAAAATGGACATTAGTGAATTTCTGTTATGTCCAAGTATGTTTACTAGAAATGTAACAATGAAACAACAATTTGGAAATGGCAATGAAGTAAGGGATGTTCAGTTTAAGAAAAACAGTCTGTATGTACCAATATTGCCACATAATATAGAAACCTTTTTACAAGCTTGTGAAAATGCCATTTATAGCACAGTAAACAATAGTTTTTTAGAAGAAGGAAAGTATAACTTGACTAAGAGTGAGCACAAAGCATTGTGTGACTTGTAGACTAATGACAGCATAGTTATAAGACCCGCTGACAAAGGGGGACCAGTGGTGATATTGAATGCTGACTTTTACAATACAGCTATGCAAGAAATGTTATTGGATCCAAATGTATATGCTGAAGTACCAACAACAATTGAAATGAATGAACAGATTGCTAGTACCTAATAAGAAAGCATGTGTATGGAACTATTAAGTAAAGATCGTTTTAATTATTTCAATGTTGAAAATCCACTCATACCTCAAATTCATGGCCTCCCCAAGATACACAAAGACCCATAGAACCCAAAATTTAGACCTATAGCAGCAGGGGCAGGATGGCTAACAGAACCCATCTCTATATACCTGGATAAGGAATTGAAGACAGCACTCAATGAATATGTATGGTGCTGCGGTAGCGTTGTCACCTCACAGTAAGACGCTGTCCAGTTCGATTCTCAGTTAAAGCATCTTCTCCGTAGAGACATGTGTGAATGAGCGTACCTTCATTGAAGGTTGTGTGTCAGGGCTGGTAACTCAGCACGTAAAAATCAACTTCCAATCATTAGCGGACCGGAGTTCCACTGTGGCGACCCCTAACTGGGAAAAAGCCGAAAGACACAACAACAGCAACAACTCAATGAATATGTATATGTCTTGAAAGACACAGAACAGTTTTTAGTGGACCTTTATGGGGCAGTGAAGCAAATGGGAACAGAAGATATGGGGATGCTAGCCACACTAGATGTAGTGTCTTAATTTACAAGTATACCCAATGACCAGGGGATAAGCATGGTGAAATCAGTGTTAACAAGGCAGAGAAAGTTCTCTAATACTAAGATAGACTTTCTCTGTATGTTACTAGAATTGGTATTAGAGAACAACATATTTATATTCAATGGTATATGCTACAAGCAGTTGTCAGGGCTTACCATGGGCACACGTTGTGCCAACACATATGCAAACCTGGTTATGGTTAACTGGGAATATGAACATCTATTAGGTAATCCCCAAATAGCCTTTTACAGCATTTCATAGGTTCATAGGTTCATAGGTTCATAGGAAGGTATTAAGCTATCTGCCTGAAGACATTTTTAAGCCTAGCCAGAATGTGTTGGCTTTCGCTGCCCCCTTAGATTAGTTCCATGTGCCTCTGTCCAGCAGAGCCACTGAAGTGATCCCTGGGGTAAACGTTCTGTTTCCCATCCACTCATCAAGGTTTCTCTTGAAGAGTGCTAGCGAGGCGCTCTGCCTAATGTAGACTGGAATCTTGTTCCAAAGCATGGGAAGTCTCTGGGACAGGAATCTATCCCTCCAGCACGTCCCATTTATTGTTGAGGTGAGGTTTAGATGCCTAGAGAATGTGGTTCGAGGGGATAAGGTTTTCTTTAGGTGGAGCATGTCCATCAATTCTGGGTTGGACATGGCCTTGTATGTCAGGCAGAGCACACCTCTGAGCAGGAGGTATGCAACCGAGTACAGCTGGAGTTTCTTCAGTTGAGCTGCATAGGGCATCTGTTTGAGGCCAGAGATCCTCTTGGTGAGGTACTTCTGTGGTCTTTCCAGCTGTTGCAGGTGTCTTGTAAGGTACATCCCAAATGGGGCTTGTACTCTATGATGGGTCTGATGAGTGATGAGTAGAGGGGCCCAATGACCTCTTTTGATCTAGATGCAAACCCTTTTGTGATTAGGTGGGCTACATAGAAGGATTTTCTAACCACTTTGGCAATGTGATTATCAAAGGAGAGATTACTATCTACTTGGGTCCCCAGATACCTTATTACGTTTTCCATATTTAGGGGACTACCACCTATGTGGTAGTTTGTGGGTACTTTGTTATTTCCAAAGGGAATAACTATGCACTTTTTGGCATTTAGCTTGAGGCCATGATTTTGACACCAGGTATCCATCTCAGTGAGCCCCTTTTGGAGGATGTCTGTGTCAGCCGGAGAGTCAGTTATAGCCCCTAGTTTGCAGTCGTCTGCGAACTTGGTCAGCCATAGTCCTGTGCTTGTCTGTACCTCTGAGAAGTATATGCTGAACAGGAGGTGTCCTAGGACTTAACCCTGGGGAATGCCACTTGTAACCGGTTTAGAGTCAGACCTAGCTCCTGCAACTCTCACCATGTGGGTTCTGTCCATGAGTCAGTTGGCAACCCATCTTGTGACATAGGGGTTTATGTTCAGGCTGTTGAACTTGTCTATAATACCAGAATGAGGAATGGTGTTGAATGCCTTTGGGAGGTCTAGGTAGGCTGTGTGTATCACGTTTCCCTCATCTATAGCCTTGGTAACTGTCTCAAAGAAGTCCACCAGGTTTAGGAGGCATGATCTGCCCTTAACAAAGCCGAAATGGGTAGGGTCCAGTGTTTGGAGGTTCCCAATGTCTCTGTTAATGAGTTCCATGATGATGCGCTCCATAGCCTTGCAGACCAAGCTAGTCAGGCTTATAGGGTGATATTTCCTGGGGTCTGTTGTGGCTCCACCTTTGTGGAGTGGAATAACTGTTGCTGTTTACCACTCTATGGGTACATGGCTACATGGCTTATGGAGTGGCTGAGTTTGAACAGTGTGTTTAGGTGAGGGGTTAGTTCGTCTTTGAGCTCATGTAGGACACAGCCTGGGACACCATCCGGTCCCATTGATGCTATGATTTTGGCTTTGGAGACGGCTATTTTAACCTGAGTGTCTGTGATTTCAGGGGCTCTACATTCTTCTGGTATGGTTATGGGCCCTTTTGGGGGTGAGAGGGGGGTGAAGTTTGCAATGAACCTCTCTGCCAGGATGTTGGCAATATCGGTTGGTTCAGTGTATTTTGTACCATTCTACACTAACTCCTAGCAGATCTGAGCATTGCCACTTAAATTCTTGATATAGCTAAAGAATGCATTGTGGTTATCTTTGGAGTCCTTGGCAAGTTTTCTTTCAAAGCTCACCTTGGACGATTTTATGAGGGATCATAGTTTCTTGCTGATACTGATCAGGGATGTCTTCCTTTCATGGGATTTTACTCTTTTCTGTACTAGTTTCCTCCTTCTATTGTATAGCTTGTTTATGGCAGGGGTCCACCAGACTGGTTTCATTTTCTTGGAGGAGTGAGTCTTGGTTTTGCTTGGGATAGCACAGTCCATTCATTCTTGTAGGTGCCCGTAGAATGCATTAGTAAAGGATTTTGCAGCTTGGACAGCTTTATCCTTTAGCATGGGGGCTTTGAAACTTTCCACCTCCGTCTTAAGTAACGTGAAGTTTGCTTTTGAAAAGTTTTTCACAGTAGTCAACTTGTTCGGGGATGGGGGCGGAATGTGGATATCCAAAGTGATTTGTTTATGGTAAGATCTAACCAGTGAGGGGTTGACCTCTGGTGTGGAACACGCCCATGTTGGTGTTGACCATGTCCAATATGTTGTCACCTCTGGTGGGAGTGTTGACCAGTTGTTCCAGGGTGTTTGAGTTTATAAATTCTAGGAAATATTGGGCAAGGGAGTTAGTACTTGAGTAGTTGAAATCACCCAATATTAGGGTGTTTGGTAGGACCTTTATGTTACCCAGTATTTCCAGAAATGCCAAATAGGGGTCCTGGGACATGGTGGGTGATCTGTACAAGCTACAATTTAAATTGCAGTTTTGCCCATTGTTAGTTGCACATGGATAATCTCTGAGGTATCGTGCTGTGCCACTAATCTGAAGGTGTGGGTATCCTTGATGAATATGGATACTCCCCCGCCTTTTGTATTTCGGTTCGGGTTCTGTGGCCAAAATGTATGGTATGAGTTGTAACCTGGTAGTGCTGGGGTGCTCTCTGGAGCCTTAAACCAGGTTTCTGTTACTGCACATATATCGAATTTCTACATACTGAGGAGTGCCTCGAGTGTGTGCATTTAAGGTTTAGACCTCTGGCATTGAGTAGTATTACCCTCAGATTTTTGTTACTTGTGCTATTTACGGCGGTGGGTTTGTCTTTTGAGCCTTGCCTAAAAATGGCACTATGGGGGTGGCAAGTGCCTTGGCCAGTATTCGAAAGCCTAAGGGTGACAGGTGCAAGCCGTCACTAGCGAAGCAGTGTGGCTTGTCGAGCATGTCATCCCAGGCAGACAGACACTGGATCCCCCTTGAATGACACCGGAAACATAGCCAGTTGTTGAAATTTATATTTTTTTCTTTATACCATGGTATAATTCTTGGTGAGAACAGGATGCTACTCATGGTCAGATACAGCTCAGGTCATTCACACCAACATGTACAATGACAGAGTCATATTTGTATTTGTTCTGGAGTGACCTGAGTGCTTGTGTTATGTGGTGGATCCTGGCACCCGACAGGCAGCTAACAGTAACCTTCTCCTTGTTCAGCCTAGTGAGTGGGGCATCAGTGTGCCTGACAATAGAGTCACCTATTACTAGTGTGTTGGGTATGTTATTTTGCCTTAAGGGCTGTGATTGCATGGCACACTGGTTTTTGAAGTATGTGTTTCATGGTTTGTGTTGGGGGGTGGAGGTTGTTTGGATGTCTGCTTTGGAGGGCTCTGTTGCTTTTGCAGATTTTTATTTAGAGCCTCTGAGTATGTTTTTGTGTATTTACATGTGTTTTTTGCCGGTGCTGGTTTAATAGGTCTATGTGAGACTGGTGGTGTGATGCCAGTATTTCCCTTCTCCTTTTGACTGTCTGATCCAGTCTTGGGTTAAGAGAGCTTAGTCTCCAGTTTGGCTGTATAATTGCATCCCTCGCATGTATTAGTGTTTGGTGGTAGGAGGAGAAGGTTGTCTGTGTACATGAGGCAGTTGTAACATTGCCTCAAAATGCCCAGACTCACCAGTTGGACTGAAGAGTACACCTGAAACTGCCCTTTGGACATGCCTGGATAGGTACAGTAAAATGTTTTACTGAATGGCTGGTAAGGTCAAAATAGAGCCTTGTCCTTCTGTAGTGCTAGGCTTTATAAGTGCTTGCTATGAGTTTTGAGCAAGTGCCGGGCTGAGAAATGAATGGCTTGAGTGCTTAAGTTGAAAGTTTGTCTAGTTCCAAGGGAAAAATTGAAGAGGAGACTTTGTGGTTATACCCTAGCTAACCAGCACTGCCCGGCACGCAAAACTGGGAAAATGCTTTTTTTTATAGCAGGGAAATGAAACAGATAGCAATCAGCCCAAAATGGCCAATAAGCTACTACTTTCTGGGCTGAAACCACTCCTCCAGGGACAGATAGGCTGCTCAAAGCTCCCCTCTCTCACAGGTGAACAGAGAAACTTCCTTCTGTCCAAGTAAGGTATGGGCAAACACAGAGATTTGTAACACAGCCCTGAATTCAGCACTAACCTGAAAACTGGACTATACTAGCTTAGAAAGGTGGGGAAACAAGTATATATATACATATATATATATATTTTTTTTTTCATTAAATAAAGCAGATACAATAAAAAAATACTTTAAATGTGCATAAAAATATGCTTATTGTTATATATCTCAGTTCAGAGTTGTAGTCAATGCCCCTAGTAATTAAGTAGGAAGAAACACAAATACAGTAAAAGCAGATGAATAAAGTGCAATATATATATATATATATATATATATATATATATATATATATATATATATATATATATAAAACAATAGAAAACAAACAATCTTATTAAAACAAGTTACCCTATTAACCAGAAAAAAACTCAAAACTGAGCCCTGCTCCAGCAGTCTTCAGTCAGACAAGTTCTAACTGCACACTCCAGCAACTAGGGTGCAGGGGAACCTTCTCCAAGAAAGATGGCCTGGATCAGTGCTCAAGTTATACAAACAAAGCTAGATTCAGCAAGTCTAAATCTGGTCCTATGCTACAGCACAAGGCACACCAATTTCAGAAAGAAGCAGTTTGAATAAGCAGGCACAATAAGCCTGCGGCCAGAAATTTCCAGCTCAGAAGGGCAGAATCCAGCCTCCCACAAGAGTGCAGACCCCAAGCCTTCTTAATGTAGAATAACTGGCCTGAAGCCCAAGTACTTAAACCAAAACTAATACACTTTTAGAATAGCAGACACTGAGCTTTCAATCAGCAATTCCCAGCTTAGGATGTAAGCTACCTGTCCTGCCATAACAGTGCAGACCACAAACCATCTTAATGTAAAACAACCGGTATGAAGCCTAAGTGCTTAAACCAAAAGACTTAGAATAAAAGCTACAATTTAATCAGGCTACTACCAAGCAGCAATAAGTGCAGCAGAATAAATAAAATTGAGTACTTTTAAGAAGATGCAAAAGCAAAATAAAGTAGGAGGAAGCACAAATACAGTAAAAGCAGATGAATTTTTTGTTTTTGTTAGTAAAGTGCAAGGAGAGAGGAAGGAAGAACCTAAGTGGGCTGGCCTTCTCAAATCTTCTGTCTGTATTATGTAGAGTGAACACTAGACTCAGAATATGATCTCACTGTATTCGGTTAAGTGAGCAAATAAGATGGGCTCAGGAGGAGTGTTCAAATACAGACTTACAGGAGGGGTGGGCAGTTCCGGAGCCACCAACACTAATTCCAAAACAAGAACAGGGAGGGTGGGTGAGGACAAACAAGAATAAGAATAAGTACAGTTGTACAGATTACAGAGATATTACATCAAAATGCAGACAAAAAAATGAGAATAAACACTTATCTTTTCTCAAAAACACAGCTGGCAGTAGGTCAATCTCTCTGCAGCAGCTTGAGCAACAGGTATATCTGATTTAAAACACAGGACAGAAACCAAACAATACAGATGCAGGAATACTCTGGCCGGATGAAACTAGTTCTGAAAACTTACTGCCACTAAGAAAACAGACAAGGCCTCCAGACAAAGGATTTCACTACAACTGAGGTCAACACTAAGAGATATACAGCTATAACACAAAAGAAGAATAAGTCCAGTTGTACAGATTACAGAGATATTAAATCAAAATGCAGACAAAAATGAGAATAAACACTTATCTTTTCTCAATATCACAGCTGGCAGTAGGTCAATCTCTCTGCAGCAGCCTGAGCAACAGGTATATCTGATTTAAAACACAGGACAGAAACTAAACATTACAGATGCAGGAATACTTTGGCAGATGAAACTGGTTCTGAAAACTTACTGCCACTAAGAAAACAGAAAAGACAGTTTCATAGACCTTTTTATTTTTTGGAAAGGTGATGGTGAACAATTTAAATCCCTGTATGCATACCTAAATACTACCAGTGACTTTCTAAAGTTTACGATGAACTGTTCTGAGATGAGTTTAGACTTCCTGGATGTTACTATATACAGAGAAAATGACCAATGGTCTATGAAATTACATAGGAAACAATGTTACAGACCATCTTTTCTACACAGAAACAGTATGCATTATCCTAGGATTTTTCCTAGTATAATCAGAGGTCAGACAATGAGAACATCTCGCCTATGTTGTCAAGAGGAAGTGTATAGAAATTAGTTAACTAAGCTAAGAACAGGTTTCATTAATAGGGGGTATAGTGAACATGAAATTGATAAGGTGTACCAAAATGTACACTGAGAAAGAAAAGGTAAAGCTAAGCCATACTACTCTGATAGAGTAGGTAGTGACAGGGTAGGTATTAGAAATAGTACATTACCATACATTCTGATGGTTTTACCATATACAAGGGATGTGAAAAGGTTTGAACGATCATACGACAAAATTGGCATATGTTGTTAGTAGATGAGGACACATAGTAGGTGGACAACCACATTTTGCATTTAGAAATAAGAAAAATCTGAAACAGCAGCTTTGCTATCCAAGGACATCTGCTCTGATGGACAACACAGTGAATGGTACCCATAGATGTGGAAAATGTACACAGTGCATTTATATAGATGAATCAAGGTTTTTTAAACACCCTGAAACAGGGTGTCTGTGGGAGCAAAGGAATTCTGCTGATTGCAATACTAAGAATGTGGTGTATGTAGCTCACTGCACAACATGTTTCCATTTCTATGTTGGCAAAACTAACCTTCACCTTAGGGAATGGATAAGGGATCACCTTTACTGCACTAGAAAAGGGCAACTGTATAGTGCTTTGGCTAAGCATACATTGGATAAGGGGATGACCATATATTTTTGTTTCAGGTTTTACACATCCAGAATGTCAGCAATAGGATGGGGGACATAGTCAATACTACCGAAAATATGGAAGTAAAATTGATTTTGCGTTTAGGAGCCCACAGAGGTTTAGTTTTGAACAATAGTGTTCCAGTGAAGCCAGTGCTAAAATCTAGAAGGTTAAAATAAAATAAAATATTATAAAACCATTTTAATAAGAGAAGATCGCATAACACATGAAGGGCTTTGGGTCAATATGACAGTATTTCTTGAGCTGTTTTTAGCACAAATATCATTAAAGACAAGTATTTGTTGAGATGTATGTATATGTATTTACTAGGTGAGCAACATGTGCATTTATTAGGCAGAATATATGTTTTCATTAAGCTGCTGAGGGTGTACTGCTTATGCTTTTATATATATATATATATTTTTTTTTATATATATTTTCATGTTTACTTATGCACACAAGTAGTTACTAAATGGGGAACATGAGTATATGTATTTATTCATTGACTTTTCATGTATTTTATTTATATTTATCCATATGTCCTTGTCTTTACATTTTGTGTATGTTTTTTAAACAGAATTTTTCTGACTTCAGCAATTAACTAAGGGCAAAATGTAACCATAGTAATTAACTGATTGCTGAGTGTTGAATTAATTTTGAGTGGTAGGATTGGTTGTTCTAGTAATGAATTAAAGTATTTAAGTGCTGTTGCTGTTTGAATGAACTGTCTGATGAAGCAATGGTTACCATTACGAAAGCGCTCACCATTTTGTATCAAAAAAGATTTTACTTTGCCGTGGTTCAGCTTCTTTATTCTAGCTACCTTCCTACTGGGCACCTGTGTTTCAAAATTCTCATGGTCATGTTGACTTTTGCACATTCCAGGGCTTCTTCTGTGTAATTAACACCCATTATTTATTCTATTCATCCTGATATTTCTTAAACTGTTTGTGACAATATAATTTTGTAACCAAGGAAGATATTATTCTTATTGCTTCTGCAACATTCCTTTGAAGAATCACACTAGTTTAAGTGTTTTTTCCTCTCTTTCCATCTAAGTCACTGGTCTGATTTCTGCTCTTCTGATATTAATTTACATGTGCTGCAACTTCACTTTTCATATCAAGGATGGAGAAGCTACCAGAAGTTATTTATTGAAATGATTTATCAATTATCACAACAAATATGCAAAGTAGTATACAGCATGCATAATCAGTGAGTGGATCCCTGTGCTGCTATACACCATGGGAAAAGGAACATGAGATCTTCAGATGAAGGACAAAAAGCATAGCTTTGGATTAGGATAAACACAATCCCCGGGATTCATGAAGCTTGCACCAGGCGCAGGAGTAGCATCGGCGATCTAACACCAAATATGGCCGACGAGCGATTCAGGTACGAGCTGTTTCCACGTGCACTACCAGCATACACCAGAGCTGCTCATCTCCCGGTGCATGTATGCTAATTACCCCATGCACAGCAGTGTAGCATGCAAATGAAGGTATATAGCGATTCATGAAGTGGTGCAGGTGTAGCATAAGCATGAAGAAATGTAAACCAAAAAAAAAGTTTACATTTTTTTCAAACATAAAATCGGAGCCATGAAAGCGGACCAAACTTACGTATTATAATGTTAATATATGCCAATGGCTAAATGTATAGCCAATGGCATAAAAAAATATGCACAATACATAAAAAAATAACATTTAATGTCATGGCCACACTAACGCAAAGTAAATTCACAGTGCATCGGTGCGCAAATGGGATCACAATGAAAATATATTTAGATGTCATAAAACAGCAATGTAACACAATTCATGAATTCCCCATAATAGTCAATGGCATGCATGCTACACCACAACCATGGTGCAAGGGTTGCTAAGGGTCTGTGACAGTGTTCTGCACTGTAACTAGGAATTAGTAGTCAATGCCATGCAAATGAGTCAAGTAATACTGAATCGCAAAATCCCTACTGGCGTAAGGATGTACCACACAGCATAGCGGTACAACACCGAGGTGTGGCCTGAAGGTAAACATGACATCAAGAGAGGAGTGTGTCACCGTAGCTGTAAGCACATTGGAACATTGCTAATCCGGGTTGCCTGTTGCTAAGCAAAGCCACAGGATAGGGGTGTGGAAGTAGCCATAGCTTTGCTTAGCTGAGAGCACACAAGGTAACTGAAAGTGCATGTGAATGTGGATGAAAATGCGCTTGAAACCCAGTAAATGGCTGTGCGCAGCGTGCACCATAGCTGAAATAGGAAGAATACAGGAAGACAATAAGGACATGCTGCAGCATGGTAATTGGAGTACAAATGAGTAATTAACATGTAGGAACTCACAGTTGGCCATTGACAACAGCTAACAAGGCTGCTAGCAGCTACCTGCAGAACAGGAAAGGGGAGGTGCTGTACTGCAAAAAAAAAAGAGAACTGTCACAGAAGAACAAAGCAAACTTGCAGTAGATCAGCTACATAACACATTTCGCAACACAATCCTGGGTTGGGAAAGTACAAAACAAGAAAACAGGCAGCTTATTACCAGACACTCTGCACCATTGGTGTATACAGACAGGGAACTTTTAATATGTACATGTTAGGGGCTGCCATAGCTTTGATTCACCAGCATGTGTTGGAGACTGATGGTGGAGTGGAGGATGATGCTGACAACCATCTCAGGCACTGGAGGAGGAGAAGAGTGTTCAGACCAAGGGTAACCTACCAGAGGCTAAATGATCTGGAGATAGTAGAGCATTACAGGGTGGACAGGGACACCATATAGCAACTTGTTGGGCTGTGCCGGCCATGCCTCAGAGCCAGAAATAACAGAGAGGAACCCATCGCAGTGGACACAAAGGTATGTATAAGCTTGAGAATAGCCACAGGTACATTTTAAAGGTCAACTGGGGGTATCATGGAGATCTCACAGGCATCAGCATCCAGGGTACTCCACCAGTTCCTGGGTGCCATGTTACCACGTGCCAATGAGCACATATACTTCCCCCGAACACAGGAGGAGTTGGCCAGCAATATGTGTCTCTTCCACCATGTGGCAGACTACCCAGAGGTACTGGGTGCAGTAGACTGCACACACATACACATCAAGACACCACCCCGTGAGCAGGGTAGGCTCTATATAAACTGCATGGGATACCCCTCCATCAACTGCCAAGTCATGTGCAATGCCCAGGGCATTATCATGGATGTATGTGCTGGCAGCCCTGGAAGCTATCACGACTCCCACATCTGGCATGCCTTACAGCTGTATCAGGTATTTGCCAGGGGGGACATCCCATATGGCCACCTGGTGGGGGATGCTGGCTATGCACTGGGACCGTGGATGATGACTCCCATCAGAAATGCACACACAGCCATGTAAGAATGCCATAATGAGGCACACGCAGAAACCAGAATCAACATAGAATGTGTGTTTGGGATGCTGAAATCACCGTTCTGTTGCTTGGACATATCTGGTGGAGCCTTGCAGTACTCTCCAGGCACGTGTGCCCAAATCTTCATAGTATGTGCCATGCTACACAATATGATCGTACGAAAACAGCTGCAGCAGGGACAGAATGGTGAAGGTCCTCACAGCCCACCACCATTGCCAAGGGCCCCACAGGCACAGAGGGACTCAGACCACAAATACCCTGTGCCAGCCCCAGTATGCAGATGGAGGCATGCCCAGTATGCCCATGCCTTGGCAAAGAGGAAATATATAACACACACACTGACAGTGTAGGCACTTATGGACTGACACCCTTCTCCACCTGCACACACAGCAAACATGGATGGCACACACACATGACCACCTGTAAATTGTCATGTATAGGTGATCTATTGTGTGCATCATACATAGGCAGCCCTCAACTATTGTACACACAACTGCAATTGGCACAAGGTAAGTCAATACCTGAACAGTAAATTAAGCTATCAGCATGTGTCCATACTGTATGTATATAGGTTCATAGATACATAGGTAGGTACATGCCTAACTGCCCGAGGCCAGTCATAAGCATAGCCAAAAAGTGTCTGCTGTTGCCACCCCATTGATTAACTAACTGTCTGTCTGTGGGGCAGAGCCAATTGTGGGATCCCTGGGGTGTATCCACTGTTCCCCACCTACTCTACAAGGATTCCCTGGAGTGTTAGTGAGGGGTTTCGTATAATGTAATTAGGGATGTAGTTCCAAATAATGGGGAGTACCCGTGACAAGAATCTGTCACTCCAGCATCTTCCAGTTATGGTTGTGGCAAGGTGTAGCTCATTACAGTGTGTGGCTCACTGTGACATGGATGCCTATAGGTGGAGCATATCCATTAAGCCTGACTTGGACACGGCTTTGTTGGGCAGCAAATATCATCCCTGAGAAAATGAGATGCCACTGAGTAATGCATGAGTTTATGCAGTCTGGCAGCATAGGACACATGTATGAGGGCATTATCCCTCTATGCGAGGTACGTTTGTGGCCCTTCCAGCTGTCAGATGTGTCTTCTGGGGTACATCCAAAATGGGTTATCATACTTGATGATGCGATTGATGACTGATGAGTAAAGGGGCACAATAACCTAAGTTTGTTTAGATGTGAACCCTTAAGTAATCAAATGGCCTTCATAGACGGATGTCCTAACTAATTCACACATATGACTGTCAAAGGAGAGATCACTATGTAATGTAATTCCCACATACCCATTACGTCATCTGAATTATACTGTCTGCCACTCGTGTTAATATGTGTGTGTGTAGTTTCCCAAAATGGAATGACCATGCAGTCTGTGGCCTCTAGCTGGAGGCCATCACTCTGACACCCTGTGTTGGTCTATGTGAGGCCCCTTGAAGGACATCTCTGACAGCTGGACTGTCAGTTATGGCTCCCAGTCTGCAGTAATCACCAAACACGGCCTGCTGTAGTCCACCTGTGTTAGCCCGTACCTCTGAGAAGTATATGGCAAACAGTAGGGGTCCCAGGACTGAGTCCTGTGGGACACCAGTTGTGACTGGTCAAGAGTTGGACCTGGAGGCTGCTAGGCTTACCATGTGGGTTCTGTGTGTAAGCCTGTTGGCAAACCAACCTGTGATATATGGGTGTATGTACTGGCTGGTGAGTGTAGAAATAATACCTGAGTGGGGAATGGTGTCAAAACTCTTGGCGAGGTCCAGGTAGTATGTGTGAACTACCGCACCCCACACCTAAAGTCTAGGTGGTTGTAAGATGTCAAACTGGTTCAGTAGGCATGATCTGCACTCAATCAAGGTGACCTGGGTTGGGTGAAGTGTCTGGAGGTTATCATTGTCTATGTTCATGAGTGCCATGAGGGTGCACTCCATAGCCGTGCAGATCAGGCTACTCAGGCCTATGGGGTGGTAGTTACTATGGTCAGTTGTGTCACAACCTTGGTGGAGTGTAATAGCTGCTGCCATGCACCAGTGAATGGCCATGTAGCCTGTGTAGAGGCTGATGGTGAATTGCTAAATTAGGTGGGGGCCACTTTGTCTTGTAGTGTCAGCAGGATGCAGTCTGGGACACCATCTGCCTCCATTGATGCTCTGTCATGCCGTTTGAAAGGGCCATTACCACCTGTATGCCACAGATGTCTGGGGTACTGTATGTTTTGGCTATTGTTGTGGGCCCAGAAGGGGGTGAAGCTTGCTCCGAATGTATCATCAAGTGTGTTGGTGATATCAGTAGGGTCAGTATATTCAGTGCAATATTGCACCAGCACAGTGCAAATCTGTGTGTTACTGCTTACATACTTGACATAGCCAAAGAAGCCTTTGTGGTCATATTCTGAATCCATGCCTATTTACCTGTGGATGTCAGCCTTGGATGATTACATGAGTAACATAAATATCTTGCTAATACTGGTCACGGACGTCTGCATGTCTTGGGATTTGCTGTTGTTCTTGGCTAATGTACTACTTCTGCTGTATAGACTGTATAATGCAGGGGTTCAGCAGACTGGTGTCCTTGTGTAGGAGTAGCTAGTCCTGGTTTACCATTGACAACACAACCCATACATCTTTGTAGGTGCTTATAGAGTGCATTCGTAATTCTGTCTATATCTGTCATCCCTGAGCGTGGGGGCTGTGAACCCTCCCACCTCTGTCATTAGTACTGTGGATTTAGCTGTAGGAAAGGTATTCACTGTGTGTTCCTTATGTGGGGGAGATGGTTGGGAGTAGAAATCATCAGTGAATAGTTCATGGTCAGATCTAAACAGTGACCGGTTTACCTCTGCTGTAGTGCACATGTTGCACATGTCAGTGATTACCATTTCTAGTATGTTTTCACCTCTCATTAGTCCATCTACCAACTGATACAGGCCATATGAGGTGATGAATCCCATGAAGTGCTGGGCCTGGAAGTGCATACTCGAGTAGGTTATCCAGTTAAGTGTAGGATAGCCGTCATTGATCAATAACCGGGTGTCTGGTAGGACTGTCATATTTACCACTGTCTCCAGATAGTTGTAGTGGTGCTCCTGGGTCATGAAGGGCTATCTGTAGCAGCTCACAGTTTGCATTGCAGTCGTGGCTGTTGTTAGCTGCAAATGGATGATCACAGAGGTATCATGCTGCCCCACTAACTTGGAGGTGTAGGTATCCCCGATGAATATGGATACACCCCCTCCATTTCTGTGTCAGTCCATGTACAGTGGCTGAAATGTGTGTTATGGGTTGTAGTCTGGTAGTGCCGGTGTGCTCACAGGACCCTTATACAGGTCCCAGTCACAGAACAGATGTAGATGTTGTCCATACTGAGGGGTGCTGTGAGTGCGTGCATGTTGTGAGTACTACCCCTGGTGTTGAGTTGCCTAATCCTCATTGGTTCTGCTATTGTGCAGTTCATGGAGGTGAGATCCACCTCTGAGACCTGCCTAAAAATGGCATCATGGGTGCGCCAATAGCCTTGGTCAGCATTCCAAAGCCTTACGCTGACACATGCAAGTTAGTATGGCATTTTTGCAGGCATGTATCCCATCTTTGCTTGTGTCCCATCTTTTCTGTAGGTAACCTACTGGTAAGCAATACAAAGCCTGAAACCTATACATGTCCACTAGCTTTCAAGATAGGCTTTTGGTGTGATTATGTATCAGTAGTCTGTATGCTATTACTGTACTTAACTGTTGTCTGACTACATGGTGAACGTACACTGTATATTGTGATCATAAAACTCTGTATAATCACATATGATGTTGGAGGTGGCCTGCACTGTAGAGGTTCACAGATAGGTAGTAAGCTATCTGCCCAAGGGCATTTAGAAGTATAGCTACAGTGTGGTGGCTTTATCTGCACCATTGATGAAGTAACTGAGCTTCTGTCAAGCATAGCCAATAAAGTGATTCCAGGCAGAGTTGCTGGAAGCTGTTGAAGACTGCTGTGCTGTAGGGTGATAGGGGCACATAGTGATCTCAAAAGGATATGTTAACATGACAAACCAACAGCATTCAATTTCCCCAACAGGTCTTGCAGCTGTAGAACTGGAGTGGCTCCCCCACACCCTGGCTGTATGTTTCTGGGACACATGATCCCAGGGGTGTATATAATGTTGCCCAGTCACACATCAAGGTTTCCCCTGAAGTGTGTCAGTGAGTGGCTATGCCAAATGTAGTTAGGATGTTAATGTATAGTCTCCCAATTCATGTGTCATGTTGGTATTTTGAGAAGCTCACTGGGTGTGGGTGGTTCCGCCTGTTGTGTAGCCAAGCTTACACATAGTATTCATGGACATAGGAAACAGGCAGAAGGAACGTCAATGTCAATAGTGTAATGGCTACAGCATTTGCATAATATCTGTGCAGTCCTGGTTCAAATCCCAATAAAGTCAGAAATGAAGTCAGAAATGATTTACATGTTACATAGTATACCTTAACCACAGCTTGCATATATAGGTAGTATTCCACAGAATAATAAACATTTGGAGCACACAGCTGCTGAAATGTGTGTTAATCACCCTTGCACTACCAGTGCCTGCTCTGAGTGGTAAAATTACCACTGCCAGGATTAGAACATGTAACCATGCACACAATATTCACAATAACCTACCATTAAGCTACCTGAGATGTACCAATGGCAGTTTTGTATACTGACAGGTTAAAACACAAAAGGTAGGAATGTGTGGAAATAGGGAAAACCGGCCAATGAAAGATGTATGCTATATATATATATATATATATATATATATATATATATATATATATCAACATATCTGGAGCATTTCTCCCTGGGCCTCCGCTGAAAACAGGCTCTGTGGAACCTAGTTGGACATTCCCGGTCAACAAATGATAAATAAAAAAAATATATATATATATATATATATATATATATATATATATATATATATATATATATACATATATATATATATATATATATATATATATATATATATGAAGAGAGAGAGAGATATGTTGATATATGGGGATATACATATATATGTAGATATATAAATAGGTTAACATCTACATAACCATGGAGGTACATATAAATGGGATACCTACCAAATACCGACTGCTTGACAGACCGATGTGCGTAATCACGAGGCTTAAAGTCCGAAAGACCACAGTACTGAAACACCAGAAGTGCGAGGTTTAGATTCCCGAATTTAAGGGACATTTAGTCAGTGCTTCTGGTGTTGCGGTTCAGGTAGGGCTGTAGTGTGTGAAAGTGTGTGTTCTGAGTGTGGTGTGTGTTCCTGGTGGACTGTAATGTGTGGGTTTGCTTTGTGCTTCTGTTTGTGCAATCTAGGTGGTAGAATATTAAAGTAGGGGGGTGTGGGGGGCACAGACACCCACATGCGGGGTATAGGGGGGCTTTCCCTCCTGCTCATATGTAGTGTAGGATGGTTTGTTTGGAATTGGTGGGTAGCAGTGTGTCTGTGTGTGCGTGTTTGTTACCTGTTTGTGTTACTTTCGTGAGTTACTATCACTGTCAGTAATGTAGGGTATGGGAGTCTGGGCCCGGTACTCTAGGCGTCGGAATTGTGTGGTTTTGGGATTCTGTAGGTATCCCGTATAAAGCAGTTGAAGTGTTCATATATATGAGTATAATATGGACCATAGCAATCACACATTCCGCCACGACCAAACTTTATGAACAAAGGATATGGAGAGTATATGCCTATATACTATTACAAATATGTGCTCTGGACATCAGCCAATGATAGGGTTACCACCTGTCCCACTTTGTGAGGGACAGTCCCTCTTTGGGCGGTTGTGTCCTGACCAAAAATATTAAACGTGGCAAATGTCCTGAGATTGTAGGACATAATTATGTCCCATATGTAATGTAATAGTTGCATACAATAGTTCTTTCTGTATCTAAAATACCTACATGTTACAAGAAACAGGATAAGCAACTAAACTGCTACAAGAATAAGCTTATATTTAGGCAAAAAAGGAAAGTTCTATCCCTTGTGCTGACCATGGGTTTATGTCAGCCTGTAAAATCTGATGTGTGTCCCGAAAATGTCCCACTATGGCCATTTGAAAAGGTGGCAACTCTAGCCAAAGAGGGTCAGTCACCAACACAACTCCAATGACTGCAAATACCTATGACAGAAATACACAGCTTCATGTAGTAACACTTTATTACATTCCGATGTATTGCCGAAAGGATTCAAGGACTAACATCACATGCATGCTATACAGGAACCAATTAACAGTGCCTTAATGAATCAGCCTGCAATTACCATAGTATTAGTCTACTAAAGGATAGGTGTTCAAATAGGGAAGGGACCCTCATGCACATATCAATTATGTATAAAAGCAGTTCCTACACACCTGCATCTGCTATGTACACCCACCAACATTACCCCCACACTCAAGCAAATTACAATACAAACTGTAATAACATCACAAATCATTCACTCACTGTACAACATCTGCAGAAGCCTTAACATACCTTGTCAGAGACAGACTAACATGGCCCTATGTGAAATAGTTGCTGTTATACAATGGAACAGCTGCTGATGTTACAGAGTTTGTTTGCACTAATCCCATTTCAGAGGGTTGTGTGCACACCGGGAAGTGTTACCAATTATTGATTAACAGCACAGTATGATACATATGCACACCAAACCAAGGATGTCTGGTGAGCACACTGTAAACCACCTAACAGTTCATGCATAGCCATACAGCCTTGAGCTGCCCAAACATCCTTGCCAGACTAAAACATCTGTAGAAGTATCAGGTACAAACAAACCCTGCATAAGTAGCAATATTCTGAAATATAACAGCTGCACTCACATGTAGAACAACATCTTCTAGACATTACACACAATCCACGGAAGTCATGAAGCTAATATATCTCTGTCTGTCTCCATATAGTTGTTGAAATACATCACAAACAACACATCCAAGCCATCTTCCTAGAAAGTAAGGAAAATGGACAACACCCAAGTGGAGTACTCAGTTATGCACCACTGTTGCTATGGTACTGGCTAATGGAGTAGCTGCACAGCTGATGTGCATCTAATTAACTACTTTGGAACACCAATTGGTGGTCAGGATAGCACGTTACTGATATTTAACTATAAAAGGATGGCTTATCACACATTCAAACCATCTGTATATACCAGCAGAACGTTACAAAGAAGATTGAAACACAAACTGAAAAGGATTGAATTTACAGTCAACGACACCTCAGGTTACTAATAAGGTATGTAGAACACTCATTATGTCTGTGTATGTAGTACCTGTTCTGTAATATTTAAAGTGTACGCAATCCATATAGTGGAAAATGTTATCTTGTAGTGATGTATTGTTGAGCATAGTAACACTTGTAGTATTTATGTGTGTATTGCTGTATGTCACAAGGCAAACACCGCATACACCACAAGGGATGCTAAATAAGGGCTTTGAACCCAAATATTCCTTACCAGTCGCTGTCAGTGGCAGGGCTGGTCCAACAAGTATGTGCTATAACAGAGAATAGTATATGTTGATATATTGTAACAGTAGGCATGTGTATGGGTGCATTACTGAGAATAACATGTCGAAGGCTGGCCCACTGTGCAATTATGAATTGCATTGTGGAATATTGTGCCAATAACTGTGTAGTGTACAGTACTGTAGGCAGGTATGTATTACAAGTTGTACAGCATTACTGTTATGTTAGGCAAACATTAGTTATGTCTATAGGCATTTACAATACACAGGATACATAAGACTTGTAGTCACCCGACAGTTTATCAGCATGATAGCAAAGTAAAATGGAAGAGCTAGTTAACTATCCATGCACATAAGACATGTAATAAATGCAAAGGTAGGTACTAGGCTGTCTGCCCAAGGGTATTTATAAGCCTAGCTAGAGTGTGTTGGCTTCCCCAACCACCTTAGGTTAGTTCCCTTTGTCTCTGAATGGCAGAGCCATTAGTTCCCTGTGCCTCTGTCCAGCAGAGCCACTGCAGTGATCCCTGGGGTACATGTCTGTCTCCCATCCACCTGTCAAGGTTTCCCTTGAAGAGTGCTAGTGAGGGGCCCTGCCTGATGTACATTGGAATCATGTTCCAAAGCATGGGGAGTCTTTGGGTCAGGAATCTATCCGTCCAGCACGCCCTAGTCATCGTTGTGGTTAGGTGTATATCCATAGATCATGTGGCTCTCAGGGGCTTCTGTTTAGGTGGAGCATACCCAGCAATACTGGGTTGGACATGGGCCTTGTAGGTCAAGCAGAGATCACCTGTGAGTATGCAGTATGCAACCGAGTACAGCAGGAGTTTCTTAGGTTGAGCTGCATAGGTCATCTGTTTGAGGTCAGTAATCCTCTTGGTGTGGTACTGTTGTGGTCTTCCAAGCTGTTGCAGTTGTCTTGTAATGTACATCCCAAATGGGGTGTTGTATTCTTTAATGGGTCTAATAAGTCATGAGTAGAGAGGCACAATGGCCTCCTTTGTTCTGGATGTGAACCCATTAGAGATTGGGGGGCCACGTAGAAGGATATTCTAACCACCTTGTCATTATGGGTATCAAAGGAGAGACTGCTATCTACTGGGGTTCTCAGATCCCTTATTACCTTTTCTGTATGTAGGGGACTAGCACCTATGTGGTAGTCCATGGGTAATTAGTTAAATCCAAAGGGGATGACTATGCACTTTTTGGCATTCAGCTTGAGGCCATGATATTGACACCAGGTATCCATCTCAGTGTGACTCTTCTGGAGGGTGTCTGTATTAGCTGGGGAAACAATTATGGCTCCTAGTTTGCTGTCATCTGCAAACCTTTTCAGCCAAAGCCCTCCTGTGCTTGCCTGTACATCAGAGAAGTATATACCGAACATGCTTGGGGTTGGGAGGGTGGCCTAATGGTTAAGGTATTTGCCTTACAAATACAAGGTACAGGGTTTGAGTGTCTCAGGGGATAATTGGCTAGGCTTAAAATGGCTCGCAAGGGTAGTTAGCTTAGTACTAACCTATGAACCTATGAACTTATGAGGGGTCCTAGGACTGAGCCCTGGGGGACGCCACTTGTAACTGGTATAAAGTCAGACCTAGGATATGCAACTCCCACTGTGTGGGTTCTGTCCATGAGCCACTTTGCAAACCATCACATGACATAGGGGTTAATGTTCAGGAGGATGGGTATGTCGATAATACCAGATTGGGGGATGGTGTTGAAAGCCTTTGAGGGGTCAATGTAGGCTCTGTAGACTTCCTTACCCTCATCTAATGCCTTGGTAACTGTCTCTAAGACTTCCACCAGGTTTAGGAGGCATGGTCTTCCCTTAACAAAGCCAAACTGGGAGGGGGTCAAAGGTTTGGAGGTACTCAATGTCTCTGTGACTGAGATCCATGATGATGTGCTCCATAGCCTTGCAGACCAGGCTAGTCAGGCCTATAGGGCAATAGGTCCCATGGTCTGTTGTGGTGCCACCTTTGTGGAGTGAGATTACTGTTGCTGTGCACCATTCAGGGGGCACAAAGCCTGATGTGAGGCTATTATTGAACATGGTGCATAGGTGGGGAGCCAGTACATTCTGAAGTTTGTGTAAAACGCAGCCTGGGATGTTGTCCGGTCCCATGGATGCTGTGATATTGGCTTTAGAGAGTGCAGTTTTTACCTGCGTAGTTGTGATTACAGGGACTCTGCACTCTTCCTG
The DNA here is from genome assembly GCF_019279795.1 of Protopterus annectens. Taxonomy (NCBI): domain Eukaryota; kingdom Metazoa; phylum Chordata; order Ceratodontiformes; family Protopteridae; genus Protopterus; species Protopterus annectens. The sequence goes on from NC_056733.1 coordinate 1,316,930,580, forward strand.
TATAGATATGGGCCCTTTAGGGGGTGAGAAGGGGGAATGGTAGCACTGAACCTGTCTGCCAGGATGTTGGTAATATCAGTTGGTTCTGTAATGTTCGTGCCTTTGTGCTCTAACTTAGAGCAGATCTGGGTATTAACATCGAGATATTTGACATAACTATAGAATGCTTTGTGGTTGTCATTGGAATTAGTGGTGGTTTTGTTTCCATAGCTAGCTTTGAATGATCTTATAAGGGATCTCACCTTCTTACTGAGGCTGACCAGGGAGCTCCTCCATGCATGGGAGAGTACTATCTTTTGCAACAGTGTCTTCCTTCTGTTGTAGAGTTTGTTTATGGCAGGGGACCACCAGACTGGCTTCCTTAATTAGGAGTATAGCATCTTGGTTTTGTTTGGGATAGCACAATCCATGCACTCGTGTAAGTGCTTATAGAGTGCATTTGTGTAGGATTCAGCAGTTGTAACTGTATTGTCCATCTGCATGGGTATCATGAAGTTCACCACATCTGTCTTAAGAAGCATGAAGTTGGCTTTGTAGACATATTATACTGTGGTTCCCTTAATGGGGGGTGGGGGCAGGATGTGGATATCGAGGGTGTTCAGCTTATGGTCTGATCAGACCAAAGAGGAGTTGACTTCAGGTGTGGAACACCGGTCACTCATGTTGGTAATAACTAGATCTAGGATATTGTTGCCCCTGGTGGGTGTGTGGATAAGTTGATCCAGGGCATTGGTGTTTATGAATTCTATAAAGTGTTGAGCTAATGAGTTGGTACATGAGTAGTTTTCCCAGTTAATGGTGGGGTAGATTCAGTGAGACTATGTGATGAGTGTGGTGTGGTGCAAATGTTTACCTTCTCCACATGACTGTCAGGGTCAATCTTGGTTGGAGAGAGCTTTACCTCCAGTTTGCCTAGATAAGTGCATCTTTCACAGGTTGTAGTGTTGGGTGGTAGGCGGAGAGGGTTGTCTGTGTACATGAGGCAATGTCTACATTGCCTCAAGATGTCCAGATTCATCAGATAGACTAGAGTGAACACTGGCAGCTGACCCTTGGACATACCTGAATATAAAACTAATTTCCCCTAGATAAGTGAAGAAAGTGAGTACAAGAGCTATTTTACTCTAAGCAAGTGAGAAAAGTATGTACAAAACCTGTTTACCTCTAGGTAATGAGGAAGATGGAGTGCTATAGTATTTAGTAGCTTATGTAGTGCTTATAAGTTCTGAACAAGTGCTGAGCATGAATAAGCAATCCAGATAGGGTCTTGGATAACATAAACACACTGTCCCCCCCAACAGGTACACAATCATATATCTATGTACACCACAGAGCCCCTGTACCCACAACTATGCAGGTACAAGCTGCACTCAGGCTGCATGGGACCTGTCCACATCCCATGTTGTATCATACACGTATGGCAAAACAAGTTGCTCTCCACATACACATCATGTAAAACATAGATTCATGTCAGGCTGTGTACACACTGTATGGTGCACACTATCAGGTATCACAACCCACAAAGGGGGAGACACCACTGATAATGGGAAGTGCTGCACTACTACCCTGCTGAGTCTGGTCTGAAAGGCCATGAACCTTGATCAAATTATTTGATGTCAGCAGTACAGATGTGGATGACAGTAAGGTTGATTTCACACTGCATATCATTACCTTGCCAGGTCATAGGACATCATTATCCATACTGTGTTCCACCTACACTCAGTATACTAGATGTACATTCCTATGTCACAGGAGTGTTTTGCAATGGGACTGCTGGCAGAACCAACACTACAGAAGGTGTCTGAATAATACATGCACATCACACCAGTGCCAGCTACAGTAAGACAGAGTTAATTAATTGTACTCCCCCTCATTGTAGTCCATACCACACAGACTAACAGAAGACATCTGTCTATTGAAGTATGCGAATGACTATGACCCAGGAGCAATAGCCAACTCAGAGTGTTGTGGACAACATACAGAAGGGGCTTTGTGTGTGAGGTGTGTGTGACATATGGCCACAATCTGACAGCTACATATTGCATTGTCACCCCTATGTTAATAACCCTGTACCCATGAACTACCACCTAGGCAGTGGTCAACATAATGGACACTGTGTGTAAGGGATGCAGCTGGGCAGTTGTCTTTCCTGTAATAGTTACATCACCCCACCTGTCAGGTGGTCATATGTGGCAACCCTAATCATGACAGGGTGCCATCCATAAATATAGAGATCATTGTCCAGCCATACACAACATTCAAGTGACCCATATCAGATCACATATTTCCTTTCAGGGGTATTGGCCATGTTCAGATGGCCTACACCAGCCTACCCATTCCCCATCTCCACTATGTAGCATGATGCATACCCTGAATAAATTCATGTCCAACCCAGTGATGTTGGACATGCTACACGTACACATCCTGATCTCAAACACATACTTCATGGACACCCACCTTCCTAGTACTAGGATCACCACATGCTGGATAGATCCTTGTCCCATACACATTACATAGTCCTGCCATACTATGCATTCCTGTCCAGCAAAGCTGCACATTGCCCCCCTCTCAGACATGGTGTGATGACCGCATGGTAAATGTATCATTAACCCTGTGGATCAGTTATGTGGTACTGCTCCACCTGGCCCCAGAGACCCGCCTGTCGCCTACAGCTAGGTAACCTTTCATCCTAGATTCTTACATGGCCCAGTGCATATAGCCTACTTGTTGACTTTGACTTCCATCCCTGCATATAGTTGATTTCCATCCCTGCAAATACCATCTGGCTAGCCAGTGTCCCATGTGTATCACATGTGCAACACAGGTGATACATGGCAGGATGTTGAATTGCTGTACAGTGCCATATAGATGTATATGGCAGAACACATACATGTAAAACCTTCCATGAACAAGTCTGCAGGGTCACAGGTCATGTCTGTTAAGGCAGTGTAAGTCTTTATATGTGACATATACACACCATCAAGGTCGACTGCATTAATGTCGACACATCCAGCCATGTGCTGATTGGTAGGTCAACCAATACATAGGTTCATAGGTTCATAGGTAGGTACTAGGCTATCGGCCCAAGGGCCTACGTAAACCTAGCCAACAAGGTTCCCTGACTTACACCACCCAAGAATGTTATTTTCCTGTTCCACTATTGAGCAGAGACACAGAAGTGATCCCCGGGGTGTATTTCCTATTTCCCATCCACTCATCCAGATTTTTCTTGAAGAGTGCTAATGAAGAACTTTGCTTGACATAGATGGGTAGCCTGTTCCAGTGTATGGGAAGTCTCTGAGACAGGAATCTATCCCTCCAGCATGTCCTGTTTATTGTGGTGACAAGGTTTAGGTCCCTAGACCATGTAGCTCGTAGGGATTGGGATTTCTTTAGGTGTAGCATGTCCAACAGCTATGAGATTGACATATGTTAGGCAGAAATCACCTTGGAGTAGGCAGGCAAACAGACATGCCCACATCAAGACAGCATCCACATGGAGTATAAGCAATGTAATCAGGTGACACACACACATATGTGGTGATAATATCCACTCACCATTGAGTGTCACATGTGTGTGACACAAACATGTCAGTGGTGTCAGTGTCATGTAGATTTGCAAAGACAACTATTTAATTGTAATAAATGCGATATATGTGTATGTTCAGCTGTAGCTCTGTATGTCTTTGTGAGTTACTGTGACCTTTCTCCATCATTATGTCTTCCAGGTATGCCATGTGCAAGGCTACCCCCTTATACCCGCTTGGAGGATGAGGTCCTCATCTTATGTGGGTGGCCACAACCACACATACCAGCAGGTGCGCAGACACTGTACAGACCTCATTAGATGAGTGAAACAGCGTGCAAATGCAATTGCCAGGGAACAAGGTGCAACAGGTGGTGGACCACCAACCCAGCCCCCACTCACACATACCGAGGAGCTACTGGCCAACCTGGGGACACCTGCCGAACAGCATCCACAAGCTTTAGCCAATATTATGGAGGTGGGTGTCTCTCAACCACCGAGCCTGGTGTTGCTTGGTAAGTCACTACTGCACCTCTAACAACTATATTCCATATAGTTGCATGTGTCACTGTACAATATGTAATGTAACATCATATGCAAGGCATGTATACACACATACCGCATACTATAGTATGCTACTCTGTGTATGCACACATCTGCATACACCATAGTATAGTCTAATGTACTGGTGTATGTGTTAACATGCACATTGCACCCTGTAGCTATTATACAGGTGTGGATAATGCTCATACTGCTGTGTTACTCCTATTTAGGTACCTCTGGTGTTCCGCTGCGACAGCAGCCTGTTGCAGGTGAGACTGTTATTATTTATCAGGCATCTTAATGTACATATCTATCTGCCATGTAGCCATTTACCACATGTACATATAATGTATGGTCCTGTTACAATATACAGGTCGGACCTGCAATGCATCACAATGGCTACCCATTTGCAACACTTGCAAACTATGTGAATCACTGACATGGATCCTCACAAACTGTCATTGCCAGATGCGTGGACAACTCTGCATACAATGGTGGAGGTGCTGTTTACTGTAGGGACATGTACTACAGATCAGAACTACTCATGTGGGGAATACAAACAGTACTACACAGTGAGCAGGAGTATGGCCAGCCCACAGGATTCACTGGTGTGGATCATAGCCTTGCTATGAATGTCACACAATGTGATGTGCTATCTTGACATGTCCATGACATCTAGTGGCCTGGCTGCAACACTGCCTAACTATCCTGAAAAACATATCCCACATACCAGACATACCACCCTTTGTCTGCATAACCCTGTCATCAGTACAGCATATGACATCTATGGGTGTATGTCATATGGGACAACACAGACATGTGAAATAGATGCCCATCACAATAATTTGGCCAACACATGTACATACATGGCCATGAAAGTTAGCCAGAGACATGAAGCAACACTCACAGTAGATGTGATGTGCTTGTGTGTACACCCTGTCATACAATGGCTACACATGGTCCAACTATGGCCTTTGTGTAACGGTTATATTGCAAATGTGGAACACTAGACATCCTACAGGCCTGTGCACATCTTGTGTAGGCGTGACATCAATCCACCACATAAGATGTGTTGAACATCTTGAGTGTGTCACAACATGACAGCAGTCACCTGTACAGTATCCACATCACCCCACAGATACAGTACATTCCCCTTGCTGGTGTCGGACAACAATGTCATCCTTGCTCCTCATGTGTGTGTGTGTGTGTGTGTGTGTGTGTGTGTGTGTGTGTGTGTGTGTGTGTGGTACACAGATGTCATGTGGGATATGGTATACTGACGAGTTCACCATGTCTGGCCATAGTTGCCAGGCAGCAGCAATATGGTTGCATATGTGCAGGGGTGTCATCCGTATACCCTTCAGTGACCTGAGTCACACATTCCACATCATGGTTTAGTGTGTATACACCTCAGTGATGTAGGTCACATTCCACGGTATATATGTATTGTATCTGAATACAGTAATGGCTATGAACTATGTCTGTAACTCACACTGTATAGCAATAGAGATGCCTCATGATTCCCTGCAATGGCCATGCACATCAGCTAAATGTGCAGTATATCTGTAGGGTGGACAGACAACACTGCATTGGGACACCATTACCCCACTGTATATTTGATAGAACACCATTGTGTTAAACATGTATGCATGTCATTGCACACATCAGCAGATCACATGTCATACTACATGTGATTGTCAAGGTCATATTCCACACATCAGGCAGGTGTACTGTTAACCTGTGCTGGTCTACATGATGTAACACAGGGATGTATGCTAACTACTACTATGATTGTGTAATTTGCATGCCTTCTGCTATGACACATGCATGCCGTTGTGTGCAACCCAGGGATGTATGATAACTACCACTATTATTGTCTGTGCTGCATGCCATCTGCTGTATCACATGCATGTTGCATGCCTTCTGTCATATCACATGCATGTTGGGTGCCATAGCGTGTGTGTCTGTGTGTGTGTCAGTGTGTGTGTGTGTCAGTGTGTGTGTGCCTGTGTGTGTGTGTGTGTGTGTGTGTGTGTGTGTGTGTGTGTGTGTGTGTGTCTGTGTCTATTGTATAGATTGTAATGTACAGTTTTTGTCTGCCCCTCACAGGTGATGTAGGTGCATTGCCCTCCTGCGGTCCATCTGATGTTAGTGTCACCACAAACTCTAGCAGTGATGATGAACACATGATCGAGGCACAGCCAGGGTTGTCAGGGGCTGAATCTGTGCCATTGGTTGCCATTCCACCTATATCCCCTCATTCTTGCACACAGATCCCATGCCTACATATACCCCATCACCAGTGGCCATAGAGGAAGGACAGTTGGCGTGTGGTAGCTTAGAACAGGAAAGTATGGGAGCTATGGAAGGTGTGCCTGCACACCATGGTGTCAGCCAACTGACTGGTGATGCCCCACACAGGCATGTGGCCAGTGCTGCTCGTAGGAGGACCTCTGGCCAACATGCCCCTGCAAGACAGAGCGCAGCAGCTGGTGTCATCAAGCACATGTTTCAGGCTGTAATGGAGGCACAGGCATGTGCTGAACAGCACAACAGAGAAGATCAGAGGCTTCAGATGGCTGCTGTCCATTCTTTAAACAACAATATCCAGGCAATGGTAAATGCTCAACAGTAGATTGCTAAAGCTTTGGATAGATGATTGGGTGACATGGTTGGAGTCCTTGACCATGACATGACAATCTGCAAGTGTGAGCTGTCTGTGTTGGAATATCTGGTAGGAGTGAGGTGTCGGGCACATGGACGTAGGCCTGCTACATCACCTGTTTCAGGTCTATGTGAATGAGCTACTTCACATGTCCGCTCCCATTGTGGCGGTAGCAGCAGCAGTGCAGCTGGTGCTGTGCTGTCTACACCACTATACAGCAGGCCATGTGCAAGTGGCCCCGGATTGTACCAACAGGGACATGGTTCCAGTGGACAAGTGTCATCAGACAGTACCCAATCTGCACCTCTGTCTGGTAGTGCCCATGCAACCCCTGGCAGGCACAGGTCACATGTCCATGGCCGGACACCTTGAATTGTAAAACCTGGCCTGTACAGTCCGCAGCTGTCAATAATACTCCTGTGCAGGCCAGAAACATGCCAGAACTGTGTGCATACATACACACACACACCGGAAACATATGTAGGGCACCGCAACACACACATGCATAACATCCACACACTCCCAATTAGATCAAAGGCCCTAAGCCACACACATTATGTCATCCAATGGTGCAGCCTAGGTATCTGGCAAACATTATCATGCTGTGCATATGACGATGCCTGTGCCGCATCCCTGACATTCACACCGTCTGTGCCGGGGCATGCTCCTATGGTCTGATGCATAGGGTGAACAGACTAGGAAGATAAGTGTAGTTTACAATTGTTGAGTACTGTTGACAGGCAGCAGACATACCATGTACTACAGGTGTACAATGTATTTTGTACTGTTAACAGTATGTTTCTTGTGTAACAACAGTAACTGCATGTTGGTCATGGTGTTCTGCTTTCCTCCTTCAGGTCTAATTGCACGTGCCGGTGAATGTCAGTGTTTGCAGTTAGTGTCCCATATGTCAATATGGACTACTTATAGGTATGTATGAATATACCAGCATGCACCTTGTAGCTGCCACATCACAGTGAGAATGTCTCACGTTCCAAACACGTCTACTGATCCAAGAGCATGATAGCTGTGTATTAAGCTAGTGTGGCTACAGATGTGACATCTATACTGGGTGACATCACAGGTACAGTTACATGGAGTGGTGAGGTAAGAGAGCGTTCTAGTTGATTACAAGGGTAGAGGCCAGTGGGAAGTGTGATGCCTCATTGGGAAGCAGTAATACATGTTCCCATGACAGGATGCCAACACACAACTACACCCACACATTCAGGTATTGACACACATGTATTCAGTGATATAGTAACACACCCACATAAACACAGATTCACCAACACAGTAACACATATTCACACTCAGTTGCTACGGTTGAGATGAGGACCCCTGCCTATGTGCAAATCATCATTACAGTACTGTGCACCTACATGACGTGCCACAGAGAATACATATGTACAGGTAGTCAGTATGGCCTAAGATCGGGGACATCAACACAGATAGTAGATTGCATCGCCTGGATGGGGGGAGGGGTCTTATCAGTTCAGTATGGTAGCATACATCCTCATTCCAGAGACCAGACAGCCAAACACACACACACACACACACACACACACACACACACACACACACACACACACACACACACACACACACACACATGCACACACTGTGGCATTCACTATTGAATACACCTATGTCACGTACATACAGATACCTCACATGTGTGAAATACATGCCCCTGCCTATGTCCTGCTTTCTACATTGCAGTCTGTACAGATGTTTACACTAGTGTACAGAAGAGTGAGTAATAACTGAGATATATCCCCCACCATATGTGACATATATGGACACACACGCAACCACATATGCCACATACACACACTGTGGCATTCACTATTGAATACACCTATGTCATGTACATACAGATACCTCACATGTGTGAAATACACACCCCTGCCTATGTCCTGCTTTCTACATTGCAGTCTGTACAGATGTCTACACTAGTGTACAGGAGAGTGAGTAACAATTGAGATATATTCCCCACCATACATGACATATATGGACACACACGCAACCACACATGCCACTAATGTGAATCAAACACCTGCCTAGCTCATGATATGTATGACAGACTTACAGCAGTATTGCACATGTTACAAAGTGTACTGATGCTTCCTTTGGAAACAGTGCTGATATATGCACAAGGGAGGTCTTAACTGTTACAGGTATCAAGTGATTTACCTTCAGTGTTATCCTGACCGCTGTCTATGTTGTGTGTTATGCCCGTCAATTAACAAAACCATTGCTTACCAGTTACACAGTTTATTGTAGGACCGCTTGTGACACAACTGTGAGCTGTCTTCAGCAAACATCCATCTGCAAAGATGCCCCACCACTTAGTTATTTCCACACATCTGTCCAAATCTGACGTACATCTTTTCATACATTCAGCATATCACCATATACAGTTGGCAATGTTGAGGCTGCATTGCAACTGCATGATGTACTAAGATACACGTCACCTGCATACATCAGCAACTGCACACACATGGTATCTGAATGCACACCACTACATGTACATGTGTGTAGGTCTTACACTCCTGTCATTTGGGCATGTTTGTAGGCATTGCAATTGGTGGACATGTGTAATGACATACATGACATATGGACTATTGTATGATATGATAGGTGTAATGGGTGACTGGTACAGAGGGAATGTTACCTCTGTCAACATTGATATCACACCTTATGTACTGCTAGCATTCATCAACCATGGACCTACATTCCATGTGCATGTCTGTAATGGTTTTAGCCACCTGTCTGCACAAAGGACAACAACAGCTATGCTATTTACATGTATGTTGTGTGTGTGTGTGGCATGTACATATCCAGGGCAGGTACATGTATGTCATATCCAAACAAGATGGTGTTTACTGATGTACAACAACAGTCATCTGCTAATGCTGTAAATAACCAAGGGCCCCTGGTATGTGTACAGCTGACCTGGTTACAGACAGTGGTATCATTGCATTGCATAACACATGATGCATCCATGTCAGTACATGGGTACTCTCTACAGTTGATGTAGAGCTTGGTACAGTCCGCTGGTCAAGGTTCACATGGTGGTGTACTCTTATATGTCCTACAACATGTATGGATGTGTGTTGGTGGTCCGAGGGCATGGTGGTGTCTGAGCTTTACATCCTAGAATGCAGCATTTGACACTGTGTCCTGCACCTGACTCATCTGTGATGCCTTTTGTGGGAGTACCGGTCAGTACATGTGAGTGGCCTCTATGTATGTGGGGACACCACCACCTGGAGCGGTCCGTACCTGTGTTATGGCCCACATGTCTGGTTCTGAGGTATATGGTGGTAGTGCTATTGTGCACTACAGAGCCTTCAGCCAGGAGTTCCTCACTGCACAGATGTCAGTACTCCCCATTGTTGGATCTACAGTGAGCAGCTGTGATTATGGACGCTACATATCTAGCACTGGTTACCATAAGTATACAATGCAGTTGTCCTCTAAGTAGCGAGTGCGACTTGGGTTTTATCCCCACTCCCTGGAGTCATGGATGCATATGATATGTGTCAAAGGCCTGTCTACTGTCAGTCATGTCATCCCAGAATGACAAACACTGGATAACCTTGTAATTACAGCAGGACATCGGCTTATTGTGTTGGTCAAGCAGTTGCCACTCCTAGCAAGGCTCATTGTGTTGGTCAAGCAGTTGCCAATCCTAACAAGACATCACTGCAAGTGGTGGTATTGTGCTTGCTATAGGATGGTACATCTAAGGTGACAGACAGCAGCAGACATTGTGTATAAGACCGGTGTCAGATATATGTAGAGCAGCGTTTCTGCTAACAATGACAACTACTAACACCAGAGTCCATTACAATGTGTTCTTTACATCTAACTGTAATAGCATGGCCCCTGTGGCCTTCCGTGTTTAGAATCAGAGTGCATCCCAGATAGCCCTGTGCTACTAATTGTATGAGCATGCCCAGTATAACCTTGTGTAGATGGACACATAGTGCATTCCGAACAGCCCTGTGCTACTAAGTGTGTGACCATGCCCAGTGACACCTTGTGTCAGTTATGTGGGTCTATGTGTATGGGCGTGGCCATTGTAACCCTGTATGGTGATAGTAGTCCATTCCACAGATGGGTATACTCCAGGTCAGGATTGATTCCTACTTTAAACACACAGGTTCACAGGTATGTACATCCTAACTGCCAGCATCCCTGTTGATGTCCGCATTCCTAGAAGGTCATAATGACAGCCTTGACATGTGTAGTTCATGTGGCATGACTTGTAACTATGTAGTATTGTAATAGTGATTTGTAGATAGGCAGGTGTTCTGTTCCCACCTCTGTGTCTCTGTGTGTCTGAGGACTGAATAATGCTTTTAGACTGCTCACACTCATTACAATTCCTATACCCACCTTTGGCAAGGCTGATGATGTTACCCACCTAGAAATACACCTCTGGGAGTGCTGTGTCCCAGTAATCTCAGTAGCGTGTTTTGTAACTGCTTAATGCTGTAGTGTAATAAAGTACTTAGGTCAGTGTTCTAATCCCATACTTGCCAAGTGTGTGTGCGTGTGAGTTTGTCCTCATCTGCCTGATGACTGAATAATGCTTTTAGACTGCTCACACTCCATACAATTCCTATACCCACCTTTGGCAAGGCTGATGATGTCACCCACCTAGAAATACACCTCTGGGAATACTGTAACCCAGTAATCTGGGTAGCGCGCTCTGTAACTGCATAATGTTGTTGTGTAATAAAGTAGTTAGATCAGTGTTCTAATCCCAGACATGCCAGGTGTGTGTGTGTGTGTGTGTGTGTGTGTGTGTGTGTGTGTGTGTGTGTGTGCGTCTGCATGAGACAAGTAGAGTGTTTTGTAGAGTATGCATTCTCTGTACAAATCACATGACCACCTTTGTCAATCCTGCTGTTGTCACCCACCTAGGTCTACATCTGTAAGTGTGCTGTAACTCAGTATTCGCCGAAGTGCATGCCCTAAAAGCGTATTGCTGCAGTGTGATACGATAGGTAGGGGTTCGTATACAGGACATAGCAAGTGTGATTTTGTCTGTCAGAGCCTGTGTAGAGGTGGCTATGAGTGTCTTACCATTGGACATGGGAAGCAGATTTTGTAGTTTTCCTATAGGGTGTCCATCTTATGACACATTGGCCACCTCACAAGGAGCACAGCTGTCAGTCAGCCATGGGACTGTGTTGGCATGCCATACCCCTTCATCTGGCAAAAGGCCTGGTGAACAACGTATGCAACCCTACTAGTACCTGGTATATGTCCTGCACCCATGTGCCATGCACAAACACAGTTGCCCTGGATATCCCGCTATGTTGCTAGTACCATGCACATTGATGACAGATAGTAGGTATGGTGTGAATGCAGTGGCCTGCAGAGGACATGGCACCCTGTACAGTGGTACAAAAGGCACATATTAGCAGACATTGTGCCTTCACTATGTTCTCCACTGGATTCCTGCAACATATGTGGTGCCATCAAATGTGATCCACAGAGGCCATACAATGCCATACACATGTGCCCTGTATGGACCAATGCCACTGACACCAGGGAATACCTGTATCATACTATCAATGCAGGTGCAGTGTCAACCTGCTCACTATAAGCAGGTTTCGCCACACTAGGCCAGTATTGGCATATCAGGGGATAACAGTCTGTGTACACAACATGTGCCTGCCAAAACAGGTACACCTGTACATGTCACTGTACAGTATTGTGGGACATGCACATCCCAGGCCATGTCCAAGTGAAGGACTATCAAACACAGACATGGCATGCATTGCAAAGCTATGGCCATACACATTGGTAACCAGGATGTCAGGGCAGATCATGCAGTACCCATCTGTGTGGCACATTGCAGACACTACACCCCTGCACTGCACACCATTGCTGGGTGATGCGATGCCAAGGATTACCCCTTACTCAGCCTTGTACAGCTATCTAGCACAGCCAACCACTACACACCCATGAAGCAATGCATACATGCATACATTCATGTCAGTACTGGCACCTTGTGTCTGCATGTGGGTTATGACCCCTGTACTATTAGGCATGTGGCAGACGATGCTTAGGGTTAAGTCTCCAAGCCCTTCCCTAGTGAACTTTGCCTGTCCCACCCACACACTCTCTGGTGGATGTGAAGGTGTACGCATGCTCAGCAGCAGCATGTGTATTGTAAGTGATGGACATGATCAGGTGATGGCCTCTGCACCTATTGCAGTCCTCCTCTAGCTGATTGCATCTGGAATAACTGTGATGGTGTTCCCATAGCCATTCGCATGATAAACACAGTACACTATCTAGGGAAAACATGTTGGTATTTGGCCATGACAGTCGCTGTGAGTGGTACCTGGATGTGGTGTTCTGACACGGCATCACAGATGATAGCTGGATGTACCTCAAACATTATAAGCAGTGGAAAATAGCCTAAAGACAGGAGGGTGATGTGCCACACATGACTACAGCATGTAAGTGTAGCTATGCTGCATTGAGACTACTGCCTGTTTAACATGTGTGTGGTAATGGCTATTCTGCATGTTTTAATATAGACATGACAGTACTCTGTTCATGAGGGACCCCCATCTGTAGGTCCATCTGTGAAATGGTCAGTGTGTGGAACTTTTGTTTCCTGTGTTACACACTGAACACACATCTGGGCACAGCAGGAGCATAAGTAGGGATTGCGGACAGTACATGATGATAGGGATGTGTTACTGCCATCGCATCCCTGACTGGACCATATGCTGTCTTGTCTGTGATCCTACCCTACCTATCCTCCACAGCTATACCTACACTCCTTCCCCCACATCTAACCCTCACCCTACGGAAACATAAGGCCAATCAGCTCCTAGGACAACATCTGCCCTATACATAGCTGTCCATTTCACACACCTGCCCACTGGACATATGTAACCTTCTAATATGCATCACAACATACTCCTGTTATCCTCACCCCTGTCCCTCAGGCGCACAATCCTGGTATGCACATCACTCCTAAATGGTCCAGGTACACGTGATGAGGACGACTCCATTGTACACACAACACTACCGGTCCCTCTATGGTAATCCCATTTACCTTTATCATGATGAGGATGTTGCACACAGCACCTTGCATGAGTACTGTTCACACATAATGATTGGGCAGGTAGTGTTGTGTTAATCTACATTACATACACAAAATGATGTATACAGCCAATGTAAAACTATTTACATGTATGAATGACACGTCTGTCTGAGGGAGTCTTGAGATTACATAGAACAACACCACTACATAATACAGGTGTCACTGCTGTTTCTCATTTCATTTGTTTGCAATGCGTTGTTGCCACATGGTATGTTCCTGATATATTTCTATATATGTATGTACCTTTATCCTGGACATAACCACTCACACATACATCTACATGATGGGATACATTCCTATACTATTGAATGACTGTGCTGTATGATATGTTTGTGGTACTGTCCATTGTCTGTACATCTGCCATGACATATTGGTAAATCACATTAGCTGTGTGAGCAGGGTCCTGGTTCC